>NC_136996.1:16627459-16909959 GCF_032717465.1 Coenobita brevimanus
CCACAAGCAATGTTGCAATGGTCGGTAACGCCTCGCGCAGGATTTTGGGAAAAGGGCACAAAAAATCTCCGAGATCAATCCCCTACAAAAGCGTAATTAAAACTGACCGTTATATCTTTCAAAACCCTGAATGGCAACACCTCTGAGTTGCCAAGTAGTTATTTTCTCCCGGGGCGTTTTTTCTCGGGCGTTAGGAGATGATGTATCACAAACCTAATATGTAGGTCTAGCGAGGCCTGCAACAACACGTCAATTGACGGTGACTGTATATATATATATATATATATATATATATATATATATATATATACAGGGTGATTCACAAGTTTTTCCAGAAACTCTGGGAAATGCAAGTTTATGCTGTTCTAAGCATAAAATACTCCATAAGTATAGGTGTTAAATGTAATAGTTCACAAGTGGGGAAATTTTCAAATCTGACAGACATGTGAGCAGGAGGTAGGCGGGCTGGTGGCTACCTTCGCTGTGTTGCCACGTTACTCAATTTTCTTTCAAATTTTACACGTTGTTCTCATTTTGAATTAAACTATTCTTTCATTAATTGCCAGTGTGTGAGTGGACCAGCCAAGTGATGACGAAAAGCAGTGGCAAGGCACTGAGGTAACTGTACACATGCCACACCACACCACCCTCACCACTACCCACAAGAGTTACCGCAGAGCAATTTTTCTCTGGTTTACTTTTTTTCAACACCACCCACGAGGTAAAAGCCTAGGCGTTTTTTGTTTTTGTTTTTATAGAGGTTTCCCCAGGAGGCCTAATCCTCTTGCCTCTCCATGCATTCAGCTCTGACTTCAACTCCAGGAAAACAATCTTTGTTCCAGAGATGCTGGTAGACGTGGTAAAACACTTTTGCATCTGGGCTCCTTCTTTTTGGATATTTCCATCTGTATTCTTTTGCTGATGCTTCAGCATTGCCATTGCAGAACCCATAGATAAAAATCATATCTGCATACTCCACGTTTGTAAAAGTGAATGGCACTGTAGCGAAATGTGGGTGAAACCATTTCTGGAATAAGTACGCCTGCTACACTCGCTAGCACTTGGCGAGAACTGTCAGTCTGAGCTCTGTGGTACCTCACTTTGTATCACTGAAATGCCATGTTTTTTCCTTCAATAGTAGATTTATTTGTCACTTTAAGGTGACATATTTTTCTATGTAGAACAACTACTTACCTGACGATTAATTAAAGAATAGTTTAATTCAGAATGTGAACAACGTGTAAAATTAAAAAAAAAAATAAGTAACGTGGCAACACAGCGAAGGTCGCTACCAGCCCGCCCGCCTCCTGCTCACATGTCTGTCAGACTTGAAATTTTCCCCACTTGTGAACTATTACACTTAACACCTATACTTATAGAGTGTTTTATGCTTAGAACTGCATAAGCTTGCATTTCCCAGAGTTTCCGGAAAAACTCGTGAATCACCCTGTGTATATATATATATATATATATATATATATATATATATATATACCGGTACATATATATATGGCTGTGGCTGAGAAGAGACATGCATATGAAGTGAGATGTCATATGAAAGGTATAAGGAAAAGAGGAATAGGGCGAGAAGGGCTGTGCGTGATGCTAAAGTGGCAGCAAATGAGAGGTGGGGTAGGCAGCTGACAGAATTTTCAACAGAATAAGAAAATGTTTTGAAAGGAGGTGAAAAGGGTGCAAAAGGGAGAGTCTGGGAAGGAAGAACGAGTAAAAGCAGAGGATGGAAGGGTGCAATGAATAAATGTGTTGGGAGAGTTGAATGATTCTTTGATCACGAAGGAGGAAGTGGAGAAGGCAGTTAAGGAGATGAAAACAGGGAAAGCTGCAGGTATGGATGGGTGTGCTGTGGAATGCCTGAAGGTTGGTTGGCTGTGGAAGGCTGGTTAGTAAGACTGTTGAATGTGTGCTTTGTGAAAGGCATCCGGTCATAAAATGCTACACGCTCCAGTCCAAAGTCCTCTACTCATGGGCATCGCCTTAGCCCTTCTGGGATACCTGGTGTAAACCCCCCCAAAAAAATATATATATATATATATATATATATATATATATATATATATATATATCGTCAGCACAAATTCGCTGCAAGCCTGCTCGTGTGATGTGGGTCGTTTTGTCTGGCAACGGTGTATGTGAACTAGTTGCCACACAGGCTTTTATTCGCTTTAAAGACGTGTTTGTAAGAATTAATACTATAAATCACCCAGAATACAATATTCTTTATATCTGATTAGCATAAAAAATGTGCAAAAGACGACAGATGAATGTTGTTGCGTGGTGAAACTCCTGTTCTCTCCCTCGTCCCTCCCCACCCTCCCCTCCTCCTTCCCTCTCCCGCTATCCTTCATCTCCTCTCCTCTCTCTCTCCGCCCTGTTTACCTTATATCACCCGCAACGCTAATCTACGTAATAAACCGCACTCTTCTCTATTTCTTGTCTATTCCTGTAACCTTTTTGCTTCTCAACATTAGAGAGTTCCATGTCATGCAACAGTCTCTTTCTCCCACTCGTTACTCCACACATGATGCAGCAATTCGAAACTTTAGTGTTTCTGATACTGCTTCGTGATTCAGTGAACAGTATGAGGAGAATGGGAACATTTTCTTAGGGAAGAGAGAAGGCGAGTAAGAGCAGTGGGCACAAATGTGTTTAATTTTGCCTACTGATATAATAGGCACAGACTTCCAGGCTCACTCAAACAAATACTAGCAAGGAACACATCACAAGAACGAGACCTCAATATTCCTGTATCTCCCGGCTCTTGGTAGTGACAAAGGGTGGAGAACAGAAACACAACTGGAGAAGAATGGGAAGAAGCCGAGGAGGGTAAGATTGGGACTAGAAGAGGAAGGAATATTGATAACAAACCTTGGATATAGTTGGTAGTACAGTATGCAACTGGGAATAAGGCAGACTAGGTTTAGAAAACAGTCAAGAGAGAATTGCGATGCGCCAATCGGGTTAGTGCCGTGGATAAATGAATGAAGGTAGAGAGGGTGGGGACAGCAGACAGTGGAGAGGCATGAAAGTGAGTGGGGGGTAGGAGGGAGAGGGAGGGGTGCGGGGGGACATCAGGAGGAGTAAGGGGGAGAGACGGGAAGGGAGCTTACACACTGTTATAATAAAGAATACCCGAGTATTACGCTCATACGTCGTTCCATAACATTCTGTCAACTCTTGCACTTTTTTAAGCTAATCAATTGCGGTATACAGATAATTGTACTCTAGGCAGTCTCTGGTACCACTTTTGAAAAACACATCGTTAACCCGTCACGTCCCGAGGTTTTCCGCACCTCCGACATCCCCCAGTCCCGAGGTATTTTCGATTTTTTTTTTTTTGGCTAAAACCTTCGCTTTTGGTGAGAAACATCGAAAATTCATAGAGAAATCGCTCACCTGAGGTTTAAAGTGCCCAATCCAGGTAGGAGTTCCTCCTTACCTGAGTGGGTTTTCTAACATGCTAGCACCAAAGAAAACGAGTTCTATGGGAGGGTAACTATTTTATCCACTCATAAACGGTATTTATTTATTTACTTGGTACGAATGTATATGTAGTATGACAGTATATTGGTTTTCAAGCAGTAATAAAGGCATTATAAGCATTGTTTCACTCACTAACTAATCACCATACCAGACCTATTTTTGCCACACTACCTGATCATTATTTCTGTCTGTTTCTTCTTGTAATGCTATGTAAACATTGTCCTCCACATTGTCATCGATTGGGGAATCACTCTGGCCCTGAATAACTTTACTAGCCAGGTCACTGGTAACAGGTCCTTTGCAAAGACAATGGCATGAGGGGGGGAGGGGGGAGGTTATGCAGTGTAAGGCATTGTCCCTGCTTGGTATCTTGTACAGGAATAGAGGAAGGTGTCCCGTGTATACATACGAAAAACCACGTGCGAAAATTGAAAATTGTGCAAATTAGGTACCTTGCAATTGCACGACGTACTGGTACGTCGCCGGGACTGGCAAATGCAAATCGTGGTGACGTACCCATACGTCGTCGGGACGGGGCGGGTTAAAGTGTATAGAAGTGTATGTGGCAACTCATCCCTTTACAATGTTGCCAGACAAAAGGACTCGCATCACACTAGTAGACTTGCAGCGAATTTATGCTGACGACTGCACACACACACACACACACACACACACACATATATATATATATATATATATATATATATATATATATATATATATATATATATATATATATATATATATATATATATGTCTATCTATATACCTAGGCTGCTTCCCCCAAGGGAAGGGAGGTAGCCGAGACAGGACGACACACTCCCCATTTACTCATCCATTCAAACACAATCATTCGCATCTTAGCCCCAAAGGGGAGAACGGACAGATCCTCACCACACCACACCGCACAAGGGTCAACTGCGCAATGTAATCAGTGACATCCGCAGCAGGGCCCAACAGCAGAGCTGGTTTACCCCTGCCACATCATAACAGACCCATCCCCTTACCCACACCTGACCTGACTAGCTGATCAGACCAAATGTGGGAGAATATCTCCTCAGGGCTGCGTCATCACTTATTCATTCACAATTTCTCTCCATTTATTTCTGTCACACACAGCCACTCTTCCTTGCTCAATAGACATCCCTCTCACATCCAGCGCTCTCTTCACACTGTCCATCCATCCTATTCGTGGTCTTCCTCTCAGCCTTACACCTCTCACATCAGATCTAGTTATCTTTTTCACCAATCGCTCATTATCCATTCACTCCATATGGCCAAACCATCGCAACACCCTCTGTTCAACTCTACCAGCCATCTCCTGAACAACTCCAGTTCTCCTTCGCACTTCATCATTTCGCACTCGATCCATACGCGTCACTCCACACATACTCCTCAGACACCTCATCTCCATTACATTCAAACTTTTCTTCTCTGCTACACCCATATTCCATGTTTCAGCCCCATATACCGCAGTCGGTACCACAGCACCCTCATACAGCCTTCTCTTTACATCCATTCTAAGCGAACGACATCTGAACACTTTTTTCATTCCTCCCAGCACCTTTCCTACTTCATTTATTCTATACTTCACTTCTGCATCTATTCTTCAATCCACAACAACATGTGACTCTAGATATTTAAAACACTCTACCTCCTCAAGCAACTCGCCATTCAAAACTATATTCATCCCCCCTACCATCTACCAACCTCGTACACTTCAGCACTTTACTCTTATTCTAATTTACTTTCAATTTCCTCCTTTCACACACCCTTCCAAACTCCTCTACCAACTGTCTCAATCTCTCCTCTGAATCGCCACCAGTGCAGTATCATCTGCAAACAGCAGCTGCTTCAGATTCCACTCTCCACCATCAACATTCACCAGACTCAGACCTCCACCTAAAACTCTTGCATTCACCTCCCATACAACACCATCCATGTACATATTAAACAACCAAGGCGACATCACACATTCCTGTCGCAGCCCCACTCCCACAGGAAACCAATCACTCACAGCATTTCCCACTCTTACACACGCTTTACTATTTAAATAAAAACTTTTCACCCCTTTTAGTAACCTACCATCAAGTCCATACAATCTCCAAACAGTCCACAAAGCCCCCCTATCATTCCTATCATACGCTTTCTCTAAATCCATAAATGCCCAAAACACATCCTTGCCTTTCGCTAAATACTTTTCACACACTTGTCTCACAGCAAACACCTGATCCACGCATCCCCTCCCTCTCCTAAAGCCACACTGCTCATCACCAATCACTCCCTCTGTACCCTCTCTAACTCTCATAATTAACACTCTACCATACATCTTACCTACAACACTCAACAGACTTATACTCCTAAAGCTAGTACATTCATACTTATCACCCTTGCCTTTATACAACGGGACCATATATATATATATATATATATATATATATATATATATATATATTGCCAGATGCCTCAATCCCGTTTGGGGTGGCCACAAACAAATCGCCTCCACATCGTCCTGTCCCCCGCCATTTCACTGCCCTGCTCCCAGCTCACACCCCCCTCTCTCATATACCTCTCCACCCCATCCCTCCTTCTCATCCTCGGCCTCCCCCTCCCTCTTCCCCCCTCCACCTCACTCACATACACTCTCTTCGTCAGTCTTTCACCCTCCATCCTCTCCACATGGCCAAACCACCTCAGTGTGTTCCTCATAACACTTCCTATCACATCCACATCCACACCACAATGCTCCTTTATATCCTCATTCGTCAGCCTGTCTCTCTATGTTACTCCACAGGCTCCTCTTAAATAACTCATTTCCACTGCTCTCACTCTTGACTTGTGTCCTTTCAACAATGTCCAAGCTTCACTTCCATATGTTAGAGTTGGTATCACAATACTGTCATGTAGTAACTTTTTCACTTCCATGCTCAGTTCCCTGTTTCTTATCATATATATATATATATATATATATATATATATATATATATAGAGATATAGAGAGAGAGAGAGAGAGAGAGAGAGAGAGAGAGGGAGAGAGAGAGAGAGAAGAAAGCAGTTTAGCCCGCCCCGTCCCGTCGACGTATGGGTACGTTGCAACGATTTGCATTTGCCAGTCCCGGCGACGTACCAGTACGTCGTGCAATTGCAAGGTCCCTAATTTGCACAATTTTCAATCTTCGCGCGTGATTTTTCGTATGTATACACGGGACACCTTCCTCTATTCCTCTACATGATGCCAAGCAGGGACAATGCCTTACAGTGCATAACCTCCCCCCTCCCCCCCTCACGCCATTGTCTTGGCAAAGGACCTGTTACCAGTGACCTGGCTAGTAAGATATTCAGGGCC
The DNA here is from genome assembly GCF_032717465.1 of Coenobita brevimanus. Lineage (NCBI taxonomy): Eukaryota > Metazoa > Arthropoda > Malacostraca > Decapoda > Coenobitidae > Coenobita > Coenobita brevimanus. The sequence goes on from NC_136996.1 coordinate 16,634,307, forward strand.
AGAGTGATTCCCCAATCAATGACAATGTGGAGGACAATGTTTACATAGCATTAGAAGAAGAAACAAGCCAGAAATAATGATCAGGTAATGTGGCAAAAAAAGGTCAGGTATGGTGATTAGTTAGTGAGTGAAACAATGCTTATAATGTCTTTATTACTGCTTGAAAACCAATATACTCTCATACTATATATATATATATATATATACATATATCATTTACTGTGGCATCCCACGGGATGCATACTGTAAGGCCTCGATGAACTCTCTCCACCAATATTTGTCTCTTCCCATCTCCTTCAGGTCCCACCAACACTCCTCTCCCGCTTCTCTTTTCATTGTCCTCAATCAGGTTTCCCTCAGCCTACCTCTGCCTCTTCTTCCTCTAGCAGTCCACTCTTGCACATCCTGTATTAAACTGCTTTCTTCTCTCTCTCTCTCTATCTCTCTCTCTCTCTCTCTCTCTCTCTATTCCCCAGCCATTTCCAGCGAGACAATCTCACATATTCATCAACTGGTTTCACTCTCGTAATATCCCTTACTCTTTCATTTGTAACTCTGTCTTGCCACAATTCCCGAAGAATCCTTCTCAGTATTTTATTCTCAAATCCTAATACTTTCTGATCTGTTACAATTGTACTTTTTTTTTTTATGTGTCCGACTCTGGGCATAGGCTTCACAGCCTGCTATCAAGGCCCAGTAGTCCTCCTACGTACCATACACCTCTACATGTCACCACTTCAGTGCTAGCACCTACAGTCCATATTGAAATATGCTAGGGCTGTCTCTTACTGGACTGGCATATTGGTATTAGCGAGGGTATTTTTACATGTCGGCGGGTCTTCTGGTAGATCAGTAAGGCCTGATTTAATGAAATTCATATCTTTAAACTGTTCCCTGCCCCAGCGGGGATTTGAACCTGGGTCCGGTAGGACTGCAGGCCAACTCTTTACCGATTGAGCCACCGCCTACCATGACTCATGCCCATGAATTAAAATTGGTCTGACCATGGACTTGTAAATTTTTACTCTAGTATGTACCGAAAGCATATCATTATTCCAAACAGATTTCAACATTCCAACAACATGCCAAGCCTGTCTAATCCTCTCCTCAGTTTCATTGTTTAACGATTCGTTGATACAATCGTTCCCAGATATTTAAAATTTTCTACACTCTTCCCAATTACACAATCAATTTGGTTCGATCGAATCATTATATACTGTGTGTGTGTGTGTGTGTGTGTGTGTGTGTGGTTAGCGGGGGGCCCATCATTGAACCACCTAGTGTAACGGTACTCTATTTCTGGGTAGGTCTACACTGAGTGGCAAGCCAAATGTTTCCTGTAAACCAGGAAATCACTTAATATCTGTGGTGGTAACCTTATGACCAACCAACACGTGTTCCCTACGTGTCAACAAGTGGGCTGGGGGAGGGTTAGTGCCCTTCCCTGGAAAACAACTAACTAAAGATACAAACAAGAAGCCTCGGACCAGGACTGACCAACAGGTGACGACTAAGGACCGAACAAATGACATGGTACGGATTGCAACGGAGTATTAAGAGATGCAAATGATGAGGTGAAAGAGAGATTGTCTAGTTGACTGGGTTTGCAAAAGTAGACATATGTGGTCTAACTGAGACTCAATGATGGGGGGAGAGTGTGAAAGAGTGGGAGTATGGATGGTGTACATGTGGTGGAGTAGGTGAGAATGAGAGGACAAAAGAGGGAGTATGTATTGTTGTGTGCAAAAGACAGAAGGAGTATATAAGAGAGCATGGATCATTTGGTACAAGGATTGTTTGGGTAAGATTGAAAGTAGGATTGCAAATGTGGGCGGCTGTGTGTTTGTATGTGCTGACACAAGACTGTGCAAGCACAGTGAAAGAAGAGTTCTGGGCAAATATGGAAGCATGCATGGAAATGCTTGAAATTAATGAGAGAGAGTTTTTGATTGGAAATATGAATGGAAAAGTTGGGAATGTGAAGGTGGAAGGAGCAGATAGTGAGTGGGGTGTGCCTGAAGAAGTGGATGAGAATTGTAGTGCTCTAGTGGACATTTGTACCGGGAGGGAGTTGGTGATAGCCAATACCCACTTTTGGCACAAAATGATCTACAAATTATGTAGCTTGTGATGAGAAGGATGGGTGCTGAATTGAATGAACGGAATGCAATGATTGATTATGAGTGTGTGTGGATGAAAGAATGAGCAGGTATATAAAGGATGCAAGAGCATACAGAGGATGGGAGAGAGGATTATCTGACCACCACTTGGTGGTGGTGAAAATCAAGGTTCGAAGCAAAGGAGGAATAGGAGGAGGGAAAACAGGAGGAAGTAATCCATACAAGGAGAGTAGAATGGTTGCAAGAGGATGGAAAAAAGGGCAGAATATGAGACAGAAGTGGAGGAGTGATTGGGTAAACATGATTTGGAGCAGATGAAAGAGTTGGAAGGTGTGTGTGCGAAAAATTCGCAGAAGAAATCTGTGCAGCATGTGAGGTAGTGTGTGGGGTGATGAGAAGACGAAAGGAGACGCAAGGAACAGCATGGTGGAATGAAGAGATGAGAAAAGCTGTGGCGCAAAAGAAGAAAGTATATAGTGACTGAATGGGAAGCATGGGCATGGAGGAAATTGAGAAACAGAAGAGAGAGTTATATGTAGAGAGGAAGAGAGAGGTAAAATGATAAGTAGGTGAGAGTAAGAAAAGAGTGGATGAGGAATTTGGAAGGAATTTTAGTGTAAAGTGGAGGGAATGTAAATTTCTCACATAGGCCATTTGACATGGGGTGATACGGGGTGGTGAATGATTGTTTAACACTAATCAAGCGACATACTTCAGACATAAGGGCAGAGGTGAACTGAGAGCCTCTATCGCTGAGGATTTCCTGGGGAAAGACAACCCTACTAAAAATACTCATCAGTGCTTCAGCCACTCTCTCAGTCTCAATTCCTGACAAAGCAACAGCCTCAGGCCACCTTGTTGCATACTCTACTAGAGTCAGAATCCACCTGTTTCCTTGAAAAGAAGAAAGGCTTATCGGACCAACAAGATCAACTGCCACTATCTGAAAAGGGATAGACATTAGTGGAATCCTTCCAATACGTACCTTTTGCACTCTACCCTTCGGGATTGTCTTTTGACAGGTATCACAACTACGACACCACCTTTTTACTTCTTTGGAAATACCTGGCCAATTAAAGGAACCTGTCACCCTGTCTTCAGTCTTTTTAACTCCTAGATGACTTCCTGCTTAAGCTTCATGTGCCAGAGCTAATACATGGTTCCTTCTACTTTTGGGTAATAATAACTGCTTAAAAACATCCCCATGTTTACGTGTCCGATGTACGAATCACAATCCCTTTTCTTTTACAAGCTTCATTTTATTATTTTTGCCCTTCAAAAATCCCTGCAAAGACTCATCTCTTTCATGTTCATCTGCAGTTATCCTCATCTGATCTGCCCGATCTATACTAGGAGCATGCAAAGGTCTAAGTTTTCTCCTGTTAAGACACTGAGCTCTTGCCTGAACTGCTGCACTAACAACCTTCTCCAACTGATCCTTGTTGCTTGGTGTGTTGTCTGTAGATCCTTTTCCTTCAAACTTCTCTGGCACACCTTCAGGAAAAATCTGAGAAGATTGGCAGACTTAGCCTAGTGGGGCCTGCGTAGCAGGGCATGTTCTTCCCGTGGTAGAAGTATAAACCTCATTCACATTAGTAACTCCGGACACATGCTTATCTATAGGGGATGGAACCTGAGAAGGTCCAGTTTCCACCACAGGAGATGACACGGAAAGTGGATTATCAGGTTTACTATCGTCCAGTGGTGTGTCCAACTGAACTCCAGAAATATTTCCAATTACCGAGTCACATATTGAGTTCTCTAGGCATAGTGGTTCTGCCTTACCCAAAAAATATGGAGTGTCTGCATCAGTACAGGCAACCGGGCATATCCTTACCGCTCGATCGAGCAGTATGCACCGCTTCTTACCACCAGTCATCTGATGCGGTTGTAGAAATTGTTGTTTGATCACCACCCCAGTACAGCCTGTATCTCTCAGTACTTCGACTGGCTGACCATTCACACTTCCATGAGCGGTGACGAGTCTCCTTCCTGCTGCCGCTGAAGCTCCAACACCAACAATGAGAGGCAGAACCTCGCCAGAAGGAAGAATCACTCTCTGCTCCTGTGCCAGCTGGGTGATGTAGCCTGGCTGCACTCTCCTCCTTCGTAGAATTCTGATGTTGCTTCTGATTTCCCTGACGTGACACAGCTCTAGTTACTTCTGTGGACGATCGGCAGTCTCTCGCGATATGTCCTCGTCTGTTGCAGAGAAAACACGTCTTGTCTCTGCGTGCTTGCATTGCTGGTGAAGTTTGTTTCGTTGAAGATGGTTCAGTTACTGGCGGATGTGTAGGCTTCACTTCCCTCTGAAGCCTAGACTGGTAATTTTTCCACATTGATCCACCGTGCTCTGAAAGATAAGTTTCTGTTAAATCTCTCATTTCATTAAATGTTCGAGGTTTTCTTTCCCTCCATTGGAATTGTTCACGGAGCAAAATATCCTCAAGGTTTTCAAAAGCCTTATGAATGCCAGAGAGATCTATCCATCTGTCAAGGTATCTTATTAGTCTAGACGTGAACTGCCCCACACTTCTCCTTTTTCCGGCACTGAATAACGGAATTTCACACGATATCCATCTTCTGTCAAAGTATATCTTTCTAAAACAGTTTTCTTCACCACATCGTATTTAGAAGAATCATCAGGGGACAGGGATATAAAGGCTTGTAATGCCCTACCAGTTAGCAAAGAACATAATTTATTGCCCACTGCTCTAGAGGCCACTTATGAATTGTTGCGTATCTCTCGAGGCGTTCGATGTAGTTATCAATGTCATCAGTATGATCTTCGAACTCTGGAAGCTTTGGAGTAGGCACATTCTACCAACTGAATTTTCCACGGATTCGGGTAATTTTTGTCGAATCTGAAGTACACTCAGCTCGTGGTTTCTTTGCTTCTCGTTTTCCTTTATTCTGTCTCTTTCTATTTCGGCCTCTTTTTCTTTCACTTTCATTACTCGATCTAACTCTTGCTCAGCTTTTCTTAATTCATATTCAAGTCTTTCTTTTTCTTGTCGCACCTCTCTTTCCCCTTGTCCTTCATCCCCTAGAAGAACCTGTTTGTTAATGACAAATTCTCTGAGCTTGGGGCCTTCATATCCCAGAGTTTGACCAGTTTTAATTAATTAATCCAGATCCATTTCAAGTTCAGTATCACTACTCCCAACTCATATAGTCTAAATCCTGGTTAGCATTACTACTTCCAACTCACGCAATCTAAATACCCGGTCTGGGCACCATTGTCAAGAATCATCGGGATACGGAAGACATGCGGGAGTTAGGGAGTTAGGAAAAAACATCTGTTAACTTATATTACATATATTAACATGTATAACCCAACACCAGTCAGCTTGGCCGAAAAAATTATATTACATCTATTTACAATATTAACCTTAACACCACCATAGTCTCATCAGTTTACTCTGCCGCTCACACGTTTCATATTGGCAGGTTACTCCCTAATCAGTCCACTAAAATTCCGGCACTACTTGGCACCCACACTCTCCACGTAGAAGACATACAGGTAGAACGCTCCTTGTAGGCGACTTGTAGCTCAAACATTCCACGCAGGCGACTTATACCAGGTATGTAGTTCCTGATTGAAATATGCCCCTCTCCGTCTATCCAGGCATGGAGTTCCTGGAGTGCTTCTTGAGTTCTGCTCTCGTCGGTGTTCGTTTCGTCTTTCCCTCTCTGTCTATCCAGGCATGGAGTTCCTGGAGTGCTCCTGGAGGTCTGATCTCCTCGAGTTTCGTTTCGTCTCTGTCCCTTTCCGTCTAGCTGTGACCCTGGCCTCACCTCGCTTACTGCTGGTGTTGGCTGAGATCAGGCAGATTTTACGAACGAGGCCACTCCTCTATTGGCCCCAACAGCTTTCTCTAAACAACCAACAATGGTATAATAGTTTATAAAACAAACAAGTCATTATGGTCATTATGGTAGCCTGCATGTGACAGTAGTAAAATTGATATGGGCGATGAGCAGACTGGCATGGGTGGAAGGTAGAGTCCTGAAGGATTGGAAGTTAGGCATAATTATTCCCATGTACAAGGGAAAAGGGAAAAAGAAGTGTGAGGTAATCATATGGGCATTTGTCTTCTTAGTGAAACAGGAAAAGTGTATGGTATGATACTTATTGACAGAGTTGGGGAAGGAAGAGAGGAATTAGTTGGAGAGGAACAGTGAGGTTTTAGGAACGGAGGAGGTTGTGTAGATCAGACATTCATTCTTAGGTCTTTAATGGAAAAGTTTCTGCAGAAGGGAAAGAAGTAATATGCAGTCTTCATGGATTAGGAAAAAACATATGAAAGGGTGGATAGACGAGGAATATGGAAATATTAAAAATAAATGGAGTAAACGGGAAGTTGTTGAATGCCGTGGAGAGCATGTATATGGGCGCTAAGGCTGCAGTGCGAATGGATAATGAACCGAGTGAATTGTTCTATTTGAAGGTTCGATTGAGACAGGGATGTGTTATGTCTCCATGTTTGTTAAATCTGTGTATTGATGAGGTCATAGAAGAGATACCAGGTAGGGCAGTGGATGTTGGAGCGGCTTTAAAGAAAGAGGGCAGCTTTTGGAAACTTCCTGTACTGTTGTTTGCAGATGATACTGTATTGTTAAGTGAAGACGAAGGGGGAACTGCATGGCTTGGAGAATAAGTTAGAGAGAGCATGTAAGAAACGGAATCTAAAGATGAATATAGGGAAGAGTAAACTTAGGGTCTTCGATAGAAGTGAAGTCACTGAATGTATAGTAGGGTTGGATAATGAGGAAATGGATAATGCGAGTGCTTTTAAATACTTGGGTAGTGTGATGAGCAAGGATGGAAGTTTGGAGGGTGAAGAGCTTGAAAGGGTACAACAAGGAAGAAAAGTTGTTGGTTCTTTGAAACCAATAATAAGGAATAGGGAAGTGAACATGGAGGTAAAAAAGCCGCTGCACGATAGTATTGTGATACAAATTCTAACACACAGAAGTGAAGTTTGGACCTTGCAGGTAAGACACAAGTCAAGAGTGAGAGAAGTGGAAATGAGTTGTTTGAGAGGAGCATGTGAAGTTACAGGGAAAGACAGACTGACAAATGAGGAAGTGAAGGAGCGTTGTGAAGTGGATATGGATGTGATTGAAAGCATTAGGAGAATTATACTGAGGTGGTTTGGCCATGTGAAGAGGATGGAGAGCGAGAAACTAATGAGGAGAGTATATGTGAGTGAGGTGGAGGGAGCAAGAGGGAGGGAGAGGCCGGGAATGAGATGGAGAGATGGAGTGGAGAGGTATATGAGAGAGGGGTGTGTAAGCTGGGACCAGGGGAGTGAAGTGGCGGTGGACAGGTCGACATGAGGGACAGGGCGACGTGAAGACGTCTAGCAACAGACATATATATAGATATATACAGACAGATTCATAGAGATATATAAACAGGTAGATAGACAGAAAGTGCTATTAGATATATTTCATATAATTTATTCATTGTATTACCAAATGCACAGTTTGAAAGATGAAACTTCAAAAGGTGTAAGGAGATGGATCAATAAATGTGTAATTATTTGGATGAACATCCATACTTTCGTTATCATATTTTGGCAGGCAAAAGAACAGGAGAAAGAGTGAACATTAGCATGCACAGCCCTATGTCACTTTCCATTATGAATGCTGGAGATGGATGCCTTCATGTGGTGGCATCGACAGCACCGGGTGATGGAGCTGTCTGGCTATACAAATGTCCCTCAACTCCTGTGTGTGTGTGTGTGTGTGTGTGTGTGTGTGTGTGTGTGTGTGTGTGTGTGTGTGTGTGTGTGTGTGTGTGTGTGTGTGTGTCCTCTAAAACTGTATAGAATTGTCTGATGGTATTAACAGTATAATAGAAGCCCTCGAGCTGAAGAGATTCAAAGCATGTTTAGGAGAATACATCATTTGGAAAGTATGTACAGTCCCCTGCAAAAGCTCTGTTCCTTTGTATGGCCTTCAGTAACTCATAACGTCAAAATGTGTTTGGACAAAGATGCTGGTGCCACTACAATATGTGTGGTGGTGTTAAACAGTATACTTTTACCTAACTGTTACTTATAGCAACCAAAATTAATAAACAGAAGCTAAGTAGAAGAAGGAGCGGGACTTCTGTAGGCAACTGTACTTATTGTAACAAAACAGAAACCAATACTCATACAAGCAGCCCGTCCACTCATGATATGTTCAGCCTTTCTACTGCGATGACGTATTAGTTTAGTTATTTTGCCAAATCCAGAGGATTTTATTCCGCTTAGGATAGACCTTTTGTAATGAATGGGTTCCCGAAGGCTATAACTGACCTTCCTGTTCGAATGGTTTTTCATAAAGTGAAAAAAATATCAATAGTCTAGAGATAGTAAAAACAAAAGTAAAATATAAAGTATGTTATCATACCGAAGGGGTTAATACTCTTGTTGTTTAGAACGTAATCTTCTATGACAAACTCAGTAGAGTAATTTAATATTGGCTGGAATAGAATACTGGAGTTGTCGCGATTATGAACGGGTCAGTGCTAGCAGTATTAACACTTAGGCACCAATGCCACACTCTCTGCTGGTTAATATTCACAGCCCCTCCATTGCCCGCTTATAAAAACGTTGCTCAAATCTCTCCCTATCCCCTGAAATGGAGGAAGGTGGACTACAGGAGGACAGCTCCAGCCTGTAGTCTGCCTGGTATATGTTTCAAATGAACTTGGTGTTACAGATACTACTGGTACTACATTCATTCCTCTTACTCGAGTACTGTTGGTCACACACTCTCCTCGTCAGTCTCTCACTCTCCATCCTCTTCACATGGCCAGACCACCTCAGTGTTTCCCCTAACGCTTCCTATCACATCCACATCCTCACCACAACGCTCCTTCACATCCTCATTTGTCAGTCTCTCTCTCCATGTGACTCCACAGGCTCCTCCCAAATAACTCATTTCCATTGCTCTCACTCTTGACTTCTGTCCCTCCAACAAGGTCCAAGCTTCACTTCCATAAGTTAGAGTTGTTATCACAATATTATCAAGTGGTAACTTCTTCACTTCCATGCTCACTTCCCTGTTTCTTTTCACTGCCTTCAAGGAACCAGCAACCTTTCTTCTTTGTTGTACCCTTTCAAGCACTTCACCCTCTAAACTTCCTTCCTAACTCATCATCACACTTCCCAAGTACTTAAACGCACTCACATTTTCCATTTCCTCTTTATGCAACCTCACTGTTCATTAACTGACTTCACTTCTCTCGAAGACCATAACTTTAGTTTTCTCTACATTCACCTTTAGATTCTGTTTCTTACACACTCTCCCAAACTCATCCACCAAGCCTTTCAGCTCCCCTTCATCTTCACTGAACAACACAGTATCATCTGCAAACAACAGCAGAGGGATTTTCAAAACACTGCTCTCTCTCATTAGGGCCACTCCAACATCCACTACCCTACCTTGTATTACTTTTATAACCCCATCCATGTACAGATTGAACAACCATGGAGACATGACACATACCTGTTTCAATCCAACCTTCAAATAGAAAAATTCACTCAGTTCACTATCAACGCCCACTGCAGCCTTAGAACCCTCATACATACTGTTCACAGCATTCAGCAACTTCCTATCTACGTCAGATATTCATAATACCTTCCACAATCCTTGTCTATCCACCCTGTCATACACTGTTTCCAAGTCCATGAAGGCTGCATACAACTTCTTTCCCTTCTCTAGAAACTTCTCCACTTAAGATCTAAGAATGAATAGCTGCTCTACACAACCTCTTCCTTTCCTAAAACCTCCCTGTTCTTCTCCAACTAATTCCTCTATTGTTTCCCTAACTCTGTCAATAAGTATCCTACCATATTCTTTTCCTAGTACATTAAGAAGACAAATGCCCCTATGATTACCACATACTTCTCTTTCACCTTTTCCTTTGTCTATTTATCTGTCTATAGCCCGAGGCCTTAATTCCGCAAAGGGTGGCCACAGACAAAACGCCTCCAAGTCGCTCTGTCACCCACAATTTGACTACCCTCCACCCAACTCACTCCCCCCTCCCTCATATACCTCTCAACTCCATCCCTCCACCTCATCCTTGGTCTTCCTCTCCTTCTCCCTCCCTCCACCTCCCTCCACCTCACCTACATACACCCTCTTAGTCAGTCTTTCATCCTCCATTTTCTCCACAAATCCAAACCACCTCAGTGTATTTCTCCTAATCTTCTCAACCACATCCACATCCACCCCACAACGTTCTTTCACTTCTTCATTCGACAACCTGTCCCTCCATGTCATTCCACACGCTCCTTTCAAGTAACTCATTTCCACTGGTCTCACTCTTGACTTGTTCCCCTCTTGCAAGCTGCATGCCTCGCTTCCTTAAGTCAGGGTAGGAATCACAATACTATCATGCAGTGACTTCTTAACTTCCATACTCATCTCCCTATTTCTCATCACTGCTTCCAGTGAACCAACAACCTTCCTTCCCTGCTGTACCTTTTCAAGCACTTCATCCCCCAAAGTTCCATCCTTACTCATCACACTACCCACGTACTTGAATGCATTCACATTCTCCACATCCTCACCATCCAACCTCACTGTGCATTCTGTGACTTCATTCCTCTCAAACACCATAACTTTACTCTTGTTTACATTAACTTCAGATTCCCCTTACTACTCACTGTCCCAAATCCATTCACCAAACCTTGCAACTCCCATTCATCTTCACTCAGTAATACTGTATCATCAGCAAACAACATCACCGGAATCTTTCAAATATCACCCTCATTCATTAGAGCCAACCCCACATCCACTGCCCTACCTTACACCTCCTTTACAACCCCATCCATGTATATTTGAAGAGCCATGGAGACATCACACAACCCACACTGAGATCAAAGAACTCACTCAGCTCACCATCCACTGGCACCGTAGCCCTAGCTCCTTCGTACATACTCTTCACAGCACTCAACAGTTTCCCCTCCACTCCATATATTCTCAATACATTCCACATACCTTCTCTATATATTCTGTCATACGCTTTCTCCAACTCCATGAAAGCAACATACACTTTCCTTCCCTTCTCTAGATACTTCTCCACTAAACATCTTACAACAAATATCTGATCTATACACCCTTTTCCCTTCCTAAATCCCCCTTGTTCTTCTCCAACTAGCTCCTCTGTTATATGCCTAACCTTTCCAATGAGTATTCTACCATATATTTTGCCAGTCACACTAAGAAGGCAAATACCCCTATGGTTACCACATACTTCTCTCTCCCCTTTTCCTTTGTATAAAGGAACAATTATACCTAATTTCCTATGTACAGGGGAATAATTTTACCTGATTTCCATCCCTCCAGGACTCCACCTTCCTCTCAGGCAAATCTGCATATCTTCCACATCCATTCTCCCCCAAGCTTCAGCATTTCACCACACACTTCATCAATTCCTGGGGATTTCCCCATTTTGACTTTCATCATAGCTTCCACAACTTCCATCCTACTGATTTCTTCCTCTATTCTCACATCTCTCCATCTCCTAGCCATTTCCCAGCCACTTATTCTCACATTCATTCTTTATGTTCAACAATTCCTTAAAGTGTTCTCTCCATCTGCTCATCTTTTCTCCCTTCTCCACTAGTAATCTACCGTTTTTATCTTCCACTCCCTGGCTAAATTCTTTGCCACCTCTTCACCTCTTTCCAGAACATTTTCTTACACTCCCTCCACTTTACACTCATATTCCTTTCGAATTCCTCATCCACTCCCTTCCTACTCTCTTTTACTCATCTTTTCACCTCTCATCCTCTCTACATATAACTCTTCCGTCTCTCAACTTCTTCCATGCCCCTATTTCTCATCCACTCACCATATGCTTCTTCTTTTGTGCCACAGCCTGTCTCACCTTTTCATTCCACCATGCTGTTCCTTGCACCTCCTTTCGTCTTCTCTTCACCCCACACACAGCCTCACATGCTGCACATATTTCTTCTGTGAATATCTTGCACACACCTTCCACGTCCCCCATCCTCTGCAATCCACATTTATCCAATCGCTCCTCCACTTCTCTCTTTTATTCAACCTTTTTTTAATTCTCTTGTAACCTTTCCACGCTCCTTGCATATACTACTTCCTCCTGTCCTTCCCTTCTTCTCTTCTTAAGAATAATGATGGATTTTATTATTTTGTTAGGCTTAAAGATGCTCCAGGGGGATACCTTCATGTGATGGCACCGATATAAGAGGGTGTGGTTCCAATGCCCGGTTATTCAAATGTCACTCATTTCCTTTCTTATCCCTGCAACAGATGATGGTGGACTAAAGGAAGTGGACACCTTCAGTCTTCAGTCCACTGGGTTCACATTTCAGACGAAACTGGAGCTACAGCTACTACGGTATTAGTACTACTCAGTGTAAATGAGTGCTTCCAAACAGCAGAGATTAAAAGTAATTTCTGTAAAAAATTTTTGGTTATTAAGTAACATTCAGAATATTGATGATTTTTTTGCAAGTCTTCAGGATACTGCTAGACGATTTTTGTTTTGTTTTAATAGATAAAGAATGGAAGAAGGAAAAACAAAGGGGAAAAAAATAAGTCCATGTGCTTAAAGGCATCCTCCATTCATAAAATACCCATAACAACTGGACTTGAACTGAAGTGGATCAATTGTTTGTGGGAAGCAACTCCCAGGAAGCGAATTCCAGAGAGTAGTAGTCCTGGGGATAAATGAATTTTGATAAGCAGAAGTTCTGCATTGCGGAGGAGAGAGTGTGAATTCATGGGCGCTCCCAGCTGCCCGAGTATTTCGGGAGAAAATGTGAAGGGGAGGAACAATTGAAGCCAGTTCGTCTGAACACTTACGGTAAAAATATCTATAAAATAATGCTAAAGAAGCAACATCTCTACATACTGATAATGGAGGAAGGTATTGTGTGATGGCAGGATTATTGATTAATCTAATAGCTTTATATTGAATTTTGTCCAACTGCCTCAATGCAACTGCTCCACATCCACTCCACAGTGGTGAACAGTATTCGATCTGAGAATGCACATGACTTTTGTATATTGTGACCATCTGCTCGACAGTGAAGAACTCATGAACTCTGTACATGAGTCCCAATTTTTTAGAAGCATTTTTAGCAAGAGATTTAACATAAGCTGTCCAGCTTAGGTTGAGGTTTAGAGTAACACCTAGGATATCAATTGTAGTGGATATGAGAATACTGACATCATTTAAAATTATGTGAGAGTCTGAGGGATTCTTTCTGTTGGAGAAATTAATGTATTTAGTTTTCTGAGCATTAACCCGCCCCGTCCCGTCGACGTATGGGTACGTTGCAACGTTTTGCATTTGCCAGTCCCGGTGACGTACCGGTACATCGTGCAATTGCAAAGTGCATAATTTCCACAATTTTCAAATTTCACGCTTGATTTTCACTATGTATCCTCACTTGACCTTCCCCTACCTGCCACCAGGCGGGGACACTCGGCGACCCGCGCTATCCTGTGGCTCGTCCACTCATCTGTTAGCAACGGTCCTGCTCAGACATGGCTACGAGAGGTCTCTCAGAGGTTGAAATTCAAGCTGCCCTGGACGCCTTTACAGGCGACAGTGATTCCCCACTGGACGACGAAGTTGTTGATAAAGATTATGTGCAGCCAGAGGAGGAGGAAACCACCAGCAGTGATGAAGAAGTCCCGTCCCCCAGGAAGCGGCAGTACGTGACTTATCTTGCTGCTAGAGAGGGGCAGCCAGCCAAGAAACCACGTGCAACATCCTATGCCCAGCCCCAATGTGATGTGGAACCCGAATTTGATGACGAGGATGAGGACGAAGACGGAGTCGTGGGACGTGCTGCCACGTGGTATGGACGTGAGGTAATTACTCATCGTGGCCCCGAGCGCACACCACGTCGGACGAGCAGGTATGGGCCTAGTATTTTGTTTGGGTAGTTAGGAAGTGCCGTGGAGGGAGTGCGGAGTGAAAGGGAAAGTGCAGAGAGGAGTATGGAAAGTGGCAGTGGCGTGAGTGAGTCATTGCTCTCCCTAGGTAGTGTGAGGCGGCGGGGTGTATCACGTGGGCGAGTGCGGGTGCGTTCTGTATCACGTGGGGTTGTGATGGAGGGGGAAGGTGGGGAGGAACCACTCCCAAGCACGTCTTATGCTCCTCAATATCCCCAAACACATGGGTGAGTTAGGGTGCGTGAAAAATCACGTGGTGTTGTCATGGAGGGGGAAGGTGGGGAGGAACCACTCCCCAGCACATCTTATGCTCCCCAATATTCCCCAACTTCATCCCCACAGCCCCCTAATGTTCCTCAAGGCCGTAAGGGTAAGGGAAAGGGAAAGGGTTAAGGCAGAGGGAAGAGGAGTGAGAGTGGGGAAGCCCTCTGGACTCCCTCTCCCCAACCTCCCCCGCCAGCATCTCCTCCCCACCCAGCGAAGGCGGTGATGGGCATGATGGGGACGAGGGATTTGTGGGATGGAATTGGGAGGATGGGAGTGATTCTTCTCCCCTCATTCACCCCGTCACTGAGCAGGGGCGCTCTGGCTGCATTGCTTCTGGAATTCACCATAATTCCACCAGGTAGGATTTTTTCCACCTGTTTTTTAGTGAGGCATTCGTGGAGCAGATTGTTTACCAAACCAACGTTTTTGCAAGCACCCAGCGCCTTGAAAGTGAAAGACTGGGAACAAGGAGTAGGCATTCTATCATATATGATTATCCTGTCTCCCTTTCAGAAATGTTCCTATTTTTTGCCCTGGTCCTTTTGATGGGTATTATACGAAAAGACAGAACTCCGGCTTACTGGACAAGGGACCCTGTTATGTTTACCCCAATATTTGGGCAAGTGATGAGCCGTAATCAGTTTCAACAAATTCTAAGTCGCCTCCATTTCTATGATGCTCATGATCCTGCAAATGCGAACGACACAGATAAGATGAGGCGAATTAGATTGGTCTTTGATCACCTGAGGCAAACCTTTCATTCCTCATTCTATCCCTATAGAGACCTCGTCATAGACGAGAGTCTCGTGTTGTGGAGAGGTAATATTTCATTTAGGCAGTGTATACCCAGCAAAAGGCACCGTTTTGGGTTCAAGATCTTTGTTATGTGCGACTGTAGGACTGGTTACGTGCAAGACATAGTCTTGTACACCGGTGCACAGACAGACATAATAGAAGATCGGAGTATTGGACTGTCGGGAGCAGTGGTAAAGACAATGATAGAAGACTATCTTCATCGTGGTCACGTCCTCTACCTGGACAACTGGTACACTAGCCCTCTTCTCGCTCATTATCTTCACACGCATGAAATGGGAATCTGTGGAACCGTGAAGGTGAACTGGCGTCACATGGCCAAGGTAGGGTGGAAACTTGACAGGAATGAGGTTGTCTTCTTCAAAGCCAACAACATCCTTGCAACTGTGTGGAACCATAATAGAGAAGTAAGCCTCTTGTCAACGATTCACCGCCCTTTGATGCAACGTACTGATTCCGTTGATTACCGGAGCGAGATCAGGCGTCACATTTGGAAACCTGAGTGTGTCATGGACTATATCATAAACATGCGCCTGGTGGACCAGTCAGACTCCTTGATATCGACGGTAGAGTGTGCCAGGACCACGATGAAGTGGTATAAGAAACTGTTCTTTCACTTGCTAGACATCACTGCTCTGAATTGCCACCACCTTCACGCCATGACAACAGGAGTTCAGGAAACCTTTGAAGGGTTTGTGAGGGAGCTCACAAGAGAGATGTTTGCACAGTATGCTGTTGAAAGGCCCCAACATCGCATCCGCACTGCCCCTATTGCCCAAACTCCCCTGAGAATATCCGGCTGCCATTTCCCCACTCCTATCCCTCCCCAGCCAAACAGACCTAGGCCCCAATGCAGGTGTCACGTGTGTAGCAATTCCCGGGTGAGACTCACCACACAGAGGAAGGACACCCGCTATGACTGAGTCGAGTGTGACGTGGGTCTCTGTATTCACCTATGTTTCAGCGAATATCACACTTTGATGCAATTCTAATATGGTGTGAATGCGACAGGACGCTGAAACTATGAAGTAAATGCGACAAACAGACGCTCAGTGAAATTATCAGTCATGTTGATCTGAAAGTATTAGTATAAAGTGCATACGGGTATAAGTGCAAAAATTATATGTAAGTGTATAAATATGCTGTAAGTGGAAATATGCCTAGCGAGGGATTTATGATGCGATATTCTGTCGCTCAGTGCAATAAATAAGGCCCGTAAATATGTAAACATTATTATTGGAAATGCAAACGGGTATAATATAAGTTCAAATTATTGTAAGTGCTGAAATATATTCTAAGTCAAAATATTCCTAGCGTGTGTATAGAGATGCAATACCTTGACGCTCAGTTGAATGAATAAGGCCCGTAATTATGAAAATAGAAGTCAACAAGTGGGAAAGTGTGTAATATATGTGAAGAATTTGTATGTAAGTGTTTGATTATTATGTTGGTTGAAACATTCATTATGAGGGTATTTTCATGCGATATTCTGACGCTCACTTGAATAAATAATGCCAGTAACTATGTATAGTGCAGTATAGGGGTGTAAACTTGTGTAATGTAAGTGGGAAAGTATAATTGGAGTGAAAAAATAAAGTAGAAGATGAAACACGAGTGTTTGAGATTGTGCTTGCTACGTGAATATGCGCTAGCATTTCGCTAAATGCCCTCGTAATGAATGTAAATAATTGAAAACATTTACAGTGGTGGAGGAAAGGTTCTATGTAAAGGAAAAAATAATAGGAAAGTGATAAAACAATTGGGTATGTTAAAGTACGGGTCATAGTGAGTGCGCTTAGTAAGCCGATGTGCGCTAAACTTATCCTGCATGTCATCATAATGAATGAAAACATCTGAAAACATTTACAAACAGTAAAAATAGGTAAAATGTCAATGAAACAGAAGTATACAAGTAGAAAAAATGATATGTTGACTGATACAAGAAACTTAGCATATAGCATGTTACCACTCGGACCTAACACGCTATGCTTGCGCGATGGCACAATGCTTATTTTTCATATATATGTGTCTGAAATCTATTATATTGCTACTCTTATTGTTTATTAGTTCCAATTCAATAAATATAGAGGTGTTGTGTGTTGTTTCTCCCAATATTTCCTACCACAGAAAATGTGAGCGCCTCACACGTCAGTGATAGAATATGATACCTGGCATGGGGGACCTCACCTGTTTCGACCACCTATGGACCACGGTAAGCCCTTTCTTGGTGATTTTCCTTTGTTTCTCAACCAAAGCGAAAGTTTTAGCCAATTTTTTTTTTTTTTTCAAAATAGTTCGGGACTGGGGGATGTCGGAGGTGCGGAAAACCTCGGGACATGACGGGTTAAATGAAACCAGATTTGTTTGTCCCCATTGATTAATTTTAGAAAGGTCCTGGTTCAGAGAAATAGTTGTGTTAATTTGGGAATTTAACACAGGATGCCAGTAATATAAAGGTTTCCACCATCAACAGGCATCTTTATAAAGTATCCCTGGCTGATATGGAAGACTACTGTATTTCATTTTCCATATATTTAATCCATAAGGTTTTATCAAGAGGCTGCAACGGATGTACAGTAAGACTTCTTATGCTGCTCCCCCCTCCCCCTCCCCTTTTTTTTTCCATAGTAAATACTGAAAAGATTGCCTGCTAAAGTTCTGTAGCTCAAAATGTAGCTGATTTAGCATTGTCACCCAGATAGCAGTACCATTGATAGGGAATTAGTCAATGCTTCAGAACTCTAACACCAGCGTATATAATATGGATTTACAGTCAAGTACTCACCCCATCCCACTCCTCTGAATTTAAAAATTGCTGTGTTTTTTTCCTGTATATTTTTTTATGTATTAGTAGACTCGGTCTTGTTTATGATGAAACGTAACTTGGACTATAATGTTCTTCATGACTAATTTTCCTCAAATCTTTCAGGTATAGAATGTGACTAAGAAGCCAAAGACCATTATCGTGTCCCAGTTCCATCAGTGAATGTGGTAAAGTGAAAAGCATTGCAAGAAGGAATAAGGAAGCAAGAAACATGTTTTCTTTCATTAGTCTCAAGTATACCACGTTGAGTACACTGCTTCCCGTCCGATCAGCGAAGTTAAGCAACGTTGGGTCTGGTTAGTACTTGGATGGGTGACCGCCTGGGAACACCAGATGCTGTTGGCATCCCTACGTGTCAAGTGGGGTTGGTGGAGGATTAGTGCCCCTCCCTGTAGAAACAATTAACTCTAAGCCCTTGGCCACCCCGTTTGGGATACATGGCGTCTGGCAATGAATGAATGAATGAAAAATTGTGTAAAGGAGGTACTAAATGTGAAAGAACTATGAAGGGTCGAGTCATCAGCATAAGAGTGTATTAAGTTGTGAGTGACAGACAGGAAGTCATTTATAAGAATGTGAAAGAGGGTTGGCGCCAAAACTGATCCCTGATGTATGCCAGCATTTATGGAATGAAACTGAGAATAAATACCATCTACCATGACCCATATTTTTTTTATTATGAAGGTAAGAAGAAATTAGAGGAACCAGTGATGCAAGGCCATAGTGCGACATCTTAGACAATAAGGCCCAGTGCCATACTCTGTCAAATGCTTTTGATATATCTAGTGCTATTCTGTGTGTTTCACCATGTTGGTCAATTGTTTTGTTTATCTGATGGGTAAGAAGGCAAAGAATGTCTACAGTTGAACGTTCTTGTTTAAATCCATACTGCCGATCATTAATTAATTTATTGATTTCTAGATGCTTGATTATGTGTTTGTTAATAAGCATCTCAAAAGCTTTGCCAAGAATGGAAGTTATTGCAATTGGTCTATAGTATGATGGCCCGTAGAAAGCGCTCCACCAGAAAATCACCTAGCGGTATCTTATGTTTTGCTGGACGGCTTAGTCTGCTGGTGTGGGCGTGAGTGTGATGGTGAGAGTAGGGAATTATTATGTGATGAGTGGCAGACATTGGTAACGCGGACTGAGCCCTCTGAGCAAGATATGAGAAATCATCCAGCAGAGTGGATGAGGAACGTTATATGTTTGACCTCCCTTATAGAGCTACACCCAGACAATTATGTTCATCTTGACAGGAATATTTCTAAATGAAGGTGTTATAAGTTAATAACATTAGCGACAGTCTTCAACCTGCCATCCACTAACTCGATGTATTACTGGTTTCAGGTAACTCTGCACCGAATGTCAAGCCTGATGGTTTTCTGTAACCCAGGAAGCTATTTACTCCGGTGGGTGGTCACTTTATGGTCAGATGAATCTTGGTGGTCCAGTGTGTTGACATTTTAAGTACCAGTCAGAGTTTCCATTGTCTGTCTCCACAATATTTACACATTTTTGTTATATTAGTGCCGTACAGATATGACGAAGTTTTGTCCAGATTAGTTCAATAGTTTGTGAATTATGCAATGTTCCCATGTGGGAGCACTGGTAACATCGCTGCAGAAATTCCCCCGGAATTTCACGAATAATACAAAACGCAGAAGAGAGTGATATTTTTATTATCAAACAGAAGACATAACATAACAGAAGACAGGATTATGCTGTACGTACTTTATCATTCATGTAGAAATTAATCAATTAAAAAAAAATTATATCCCTAAACAAGAATCACCGAGGGGCATGTAGTGGTTTGATTTACTCCTGCCTGTGGTACTCATTACCATATGTAGTCCCCCTGCCATAGTGGTGACTTACACTGCATATAGTGTAATTGTACTGAACATTTTTTGGCAAACTTTGCACTGTCCCTAGGAGCACAGCTCTTTCGCGCGGCCAACACCAACAAATCGCACAGGCTGGGGGAGACTCAGCTGCCTCAAATCGCACATTCTGGGGGAGACTCAGCTGCCTCAAATCGCACATTCTGGGGGAGACTCAGCTGCCTGTCCTCCACCCTGGTGGGCTGGAAACCATCCTTTTTCAATAAGCAATGAGTTATGCCTCGTAGGAATTCGAGATGTAATATCTCACTTCCATTCAGCATATCCGTCCACCACAGATGAACTGATAGCATTTACCAAGCAGTGGCCAATACTACTTTCTTCCTCTCATTGCAGAGTGATATGATCCCTGCAATGTGTCCATCAGATCAATGTCGCCCTTTCCTTGGTTGTAAGCATGCACAAGATGTGGCTGTTTGGCTTTGGCATTGTCATTCGGTGCATTTCGTACTCTTCTTTGCACAGTATGCAGTGACTCCTGTGTCAGACAGTTGCTCCCAGTGGTCACAATGGCATTGTCATTCCACTTACACATGTAAAAAGTACCATCAAAACGATAATCATATGCAGCGCATTTCAGTTTCTTCTTTCCTTAGGAGAACTAGAGTCTCTTATCTGCCACAGCAATGCTGTTTTCTCTCATCGTTCCAGTTGCTGGGATATTTTTCTGGTCAAGGTCCTCGAAGAGACCGTAATTGGAGGAAAAATTATCAAAGAAAAGCTGGTGTTTTTGTGCTTCCGAGTGCTCCAGCATCACTGCAACCATGGTGTCTCCCATCCAGGTTCCCAGAGGTCGTGTTTGTCTGCCAGGTTCTAGTCCGGTGTGCAGTAGATTCTGAGGTGGTATGGATATCCGTCATTGCCACACAGTGCCCAAGGCGTAAGTTATCGGCCAAATGTATGTACTCATTGAATCATTGGAATCTATTTCTACTCAATGCAGCTGAAACAGCTTGAACATTGCACTGATTTTGCACAGAGAATAATCAAGACATCTATACTGAAAATTAACACATACACAGCTGAGTGCCTGAGGCAAAACATTTTGTTCTCAAGATACCAATGATCCAATGAGAACATTGGTATTCAAGTATAATTTTTTTTTGCCCTGAAACATATATGAATGGTATTTTATTTATTGTGTGTGTGTACAGTACAAGTTTGGCTTCTTACGACCTCAGTACAGATTTACTTCGAAAAACAGAATAATAATAATAATAATAATAATAATAATAATAATAATAATAAAAATAATAATAATAATAATAATAATAATAATAATAATAAATAATAATAATAATAATAATAATAATAATAAAATATTCAGGAACATTTTGAAATGTCGAATTTTGGCAATCTGTGGAAACTAACTAACTATATATATATATATATATATATATATATATATATATATATATATATATATATATATATATATATATATATATATATATATATATATATATACGCTGTTCGAGAAGAAAGATATTTACAAGTATACATGGGTGAGACAGGAGGGTGGAATGGTTGTGGATAAAGGATTGATGGACTATGTGGTTGTGTCTAGGAATGTAATAGGAAGATTGTTGGATGTGAGAGTTCTGAGAGGGGAGGGTGGAGGTATGTCTGACCACTACCTGGTGGAGGGAAGGTTAAGAGTAGGTAAGAGATGAGTAAGAGTTAGGAGGGTTAGGTGTGGCAGGGAGGTTTTGAAAGAGAGTTGGATAAAAGAGAGATTATGATAGAGTATCAGGAGAAATTGAAAGATGAGTGGAACGCAGTGAAAGATCAGGAAAATGGCAGTGTGGAGGAGGAATGGCAGTTGTTTAAGAGTGCTGTGGTGGGGCAAGCAAAAAAGGTGTGTGCTTTGAGATGTGTGGGTGGTGGTGTAAGAAAAGGAAGTGAATGGTGGTGCTAGGAAGTAAGTATGGCTGTGGCTGAGAAGAGACGTGCATATGAAGTGTGGCTGCAGAGGAAGGATGAGGTGTCATATGAGAGGTTTAAGGAAAAGAGGAATAGGGCGAGAAGGGCTGTGCGTGATGCTAAAGTGGCAGCAGATGAGAGGTGGGGTAGGCGGCTGACTGAGAATTTTCAACAGAATAAGAAAATGTTCTGGAAGGAGGTTAGAAGGGTGCTAAAGGGAGAGTCTGGAAAGGAAGAGCAAGTAAAAGCATAGGATGGAAGGATGTTAATTGAGATGGATGCAGTAAGGAAGAGATGGGCAGAGTATTTTGAAAGATTGTTAAATGTAGAGGAGGAAAGGGTGGCTGAGACTGTGGCGGATGGAAGGGTGCAAGGAATAAATGTGTTGGGAGATTTGAATGATTCTTTGGTCACGAAGGAGGAAGTGGAGAAAGCAGTAAAAGAGATGAAAACAGGGAAAGCTGCAGGTAGTAATGGGTGTGCTGTGGAATGCCTGAAGGGTGGTGGAGTGACTATTGTTGGCTGGCTAGTAAGATTGTTTAATGTGTGCTTTGTGAAAGGCATGGTGCCAATTGACTGGGCAAGTGCTTGTGTGGTCCCGTTGTATAAAGGCAAGGGTGATAAGTATGAATGTACTAGCTTTAGGGGTATAAGTCTGTTGAGTGTTGTAGGTAAGGTGTATGGTAGAGTGTTAATTTTGAGAGTTAGAGAGGGTACAGAGGGAGTGATTCGTGTTGGGCAGTGTGGTTTTAGGAGAGGGAAGGGATGCGTGGATCAGGTGTTCGCTGTGAGACAAGTGTGTGAAAAGTATTCAGTGAAAGGCAAGGATGTGTTTTGGGCATTCATGAATTTAGAGAAAGCGTATGATAGAAATGATAGGGAGGCTTTGTGCACTGTTTTAAGATTGTATGGACTTGATGGTAGGTTACTAAAAGGGATGAAAAGTTTTTATGCAAATAGTAGAGCGTGTGTAAGAGTAGGAAATGCTGTGAGTGATTGGTTTCCTGTGAGAGTGGGGCAGCGATAGGGATGTGTGATGTCGCCTTGGTTGTTTAATATTTATATGGATGGTGTTGTAAGGGAGATGAATGCAAGAGTTTTAGGTGGAGGTCTGAGTCTGGTGAATGTTGATGGTGGAGAGTGGAATCTGAAGCAGCTGGTGTTTGCAGATCACACTGCACTGGTGGCTGATTCAGAGAAGAGATTGAGACAGTTGGTAGAGGAGTTTGGAAGGGTGTGTGAAAGGAGGAAATAGAAAGTAAATGAGAATAAGAGTAAAGTGATGAAGTGTACGAGGTTGGTAGATGGCAGGGGGATGAATATAGCTTTGAATGGTGAGTTGCTTGAGGAGGTAGAGTATTTTAAATATCTAGGGTCACATGTTGCTGTGGATGGTAGAATAGATGCAGAAGTGAAGTTTAGAATGAATGAAGTAGGTAAGGTGCTGGGAGGAATGAAAAAGGTGTTTAGATGCCGTTCGCTTAGAATGGATGTAAAGAGAAGGCTGTATGAGGGTGTTGTGGTACCAACTGCATTATATGGGGCTGAAACATGGAATATGGGTGTAGCAGAGAGGAAAACTTTGAACGTAATGGAGATGAGGTGTCTGAGGAGTATGTGTGGAGTGACGCATATGGATCGAGTGCGGAATGATGAAGTGCGAAGGAGAAATGGAGTTGTTCGGGAGATGGCTGGTAGAGTTGAGCAGAGGGTGTTGCGATGGTTTGGGCATATGGAGAGAGTGGATAATGAGCGACTGGTGAAAAAGATAGCTAGATCTGATGTGAGAGGTGTAAGGCTGAGAAGGAGACCACGAGTAGGATGGATGGACAGTGTGAAGAGAGCGCTGGATGCGAGAGGGATGTCTGTTGAGCAAGAAAGAGTGGCTGTGCGTGACAGAAATAAATGGAGAGAAATTGTGGATGAATAAATGATGATGCAGCCCTGAGGGGATATTCTCCTGCATTTGGTCTGATCAGCAAGTCAGGTCAGGTGCTGGTAAGGGGATGGGTCTATTATGATGTGGCAGGGGTAGACCAGTTCTGCTGTCAGGCCCTGCTGCGGATGTCACTGATTGCACTGTGCAGTTGACCCTTGTGCGGTGTGGTGCGGTGAGGTTCTATCCCTTCTCCCCTTTGGGGTTAAGGTGCAAATGAATGTGTTTGAATTGATGAGTAAATGGGGAGTGTGTCGTCCTGTCTCGGCTACTTCTCTTTCCTTGGGGGAAGCAGCCTTGGTATATCTATCTATCTATCTATTGCCAGACGCCTCAATCCCGTTTGGGGTGGCCACAAACAAATCGCCTCCAAGTCGCCCTAACCCCCGCCATTTCACTGCCCTGCTCCCAACTCACACCGCCCTCTCTCATATATCTCTTCACTCCATCCCTCCATCTCATCCTCAGCCTCCCCCTCCCTCTTCCCCCCTCCACCTCACTCACATACGCTCTCTTCGTCAGTCTTTCACCCTCCATCCTCTCCACATGGCCAAACCACCTCAGTGTGTTTCTCATAACGCTTCCTATCACATTCACATCCACACCACAGCGCTCCTTTATATCCTCATTCGTCAGCCTGTCCCTCCATGTGACTCCACAGGCTCCTCTTAAATAACTCATTTCCACTGCTCTCACTCTTGACTTGTGACCTTCCAACAACGTCCAAGCTTCACTTCCGTACGTTAGAGTTGGTATCACAAAACTGTCATGTAGTAACTTTTTCACTTCCATGCTCACATCCCTGTTTCTTATCACTGCTTTCAAAGAACCAGCAACCTTTCTTCCCTGCTGTACCCTTTCAAGCACTTCACCCTCCAAACCTCCATCCTTACTCATCACACTACCAAAGTACTTAAAGGTACTCACATTTTCAAGTTCCTCACCATCCAACCTCGCTGTACATTCACTGACTTCACCTCTCTCAAAGACCATCACTTTACTCTTCCCTACATTCACCTTTAGATTCCGTTTCTTACACACTCTCCCAAACTCATCCACCAAGCCTTGCAGCTCCCCTTCGTCTTCACTCAACAACACAGTATCATCTGCAAACAACAGTACAGGGAGTTTCCAAACACAACCCTCTCTCACCAGGGCCTCTCCAACATCCACTACCCTACCTTGTACCTCTTTTATTACCCCATCCTTGTACAGATTGAAGAACCATGAAGACATGACACATTCCTGTTTCAACCCAACTTTCAAAGAGAAAAATTCACAGTTCACTATCCACATGCACTGCAGCCTTCGCACCATCGTACATACTCTTCACAGCATTCAACAACTTCCCATCTACTCCATATATTCTTAACACTTTCCACAATCCTTGTCTATCCATCCTGTCATATGCTTTCTCCAAATCCATGAAAGCCACATACAACTTCTTTCCCTTCTCTAGAAACTTTTCCACTAAAGATCTAAGAATGAATATCTGATCTACACAACCTCTTCCCTTCCTAAAGCCTCCCTGTTCTTCTCTAACTAATTTATCTGTTCTTTCTCTAACTCTGTCAATAAGTATCCTACCATACACTTTTCCTATTATACTAAGAAGACAAATGCCCCTATGATTACCACACATTTCTTTTTCCCATTTTCCATTGTACAAGGGAATAATTATACCTGACTTCCAATCCTCCGGGACTCTACCTTCCTCCCAGGCCAATCTGCACATCTTCCATATCCTTTCTACTACTATCTCTCCCCCATGCTTCAGCATTTCACCACACACTCCATCAATTCCTGGGGCTTTCCCTGATTTAACTTTCTTTATTGTTTCCGCAACTTCTATCCTACTGATTTCTTCCTGTCTTCTCACCTCCCTCCTTCTCCCAGCCATTCCCCAGCCATTTATACTCGCATTACTTCCATCCACTATGTTCAGCAATTCCTTAAAGTGTTCTCTCCATCTGCTCACTTTTTCTCCCTTCTCCACTAGTAATCTACCATTTTTATCTTTCACTCCCCTGCTAACTTCACTTCCACCCTATCTTAGTCTTTTCACCTCTTTCCAGATCATTTTCTTGCAGTCCCTCCACTTTACACTCAAATTCCTTCCAAATTCCTCATCCACTCTCTTCTTACTCTCTCTTACTAATCTTTTCACCTCTCTCTTTCTTTCTACATATAACTCTCTCTTCCACCTCTCAACTTCTTCCACGCCCCTATTTCTCATCCATTCATTGTATGCTTTCTTCTTTTGTGCCACAGCCTGTTTCACCTCTTCAGTCCACCACGCTGTTCCTTGCACTCCCCTCCGTCTTCTCTTCCTTCCACACACCACATCACATGCTGCACACACACACACACACACACACACACACACACACATATATATATATATATATATATATATATATATATATATATATATATATATATATATATATATATATATATATATGAAGAGGTAAACGCAAACTTTTTTTTTTTCTGAATTAACCTTAACCTTCCCCGGGACCATGCAACAATTTAATAACTGAAATTAGAATTGGAATGAGCCCGAAACAATGCAAAAGATGACGTTCCCACATGGGAGTATTGGGACGATAAAGATTGAGGGTTCTCAAACCAGATGGGATACGTAGGGGCATATTTCCAAGCAATGGTTGGGGTTTACTGTGTCACGAGTTGGCTCCTGACTTCATTTGGTGGGAAAACACGAACTCTAGTGGAATCCCAGTGTTTATCGTTCAGTTTAACCGCTGCGTATTCACCCGGTCGGGAGTTTTTTATTAAGCCATTTTTTCAATGTGTCATAAATGATCGTCTTTGTGCGAGACATTAGCACTTCTGCTGAGTAATTTATTTTGGTCATGTTTTGCTCATTCTAGCAGTTAGTAATGCGGCCACAATACTTGCCTCTTTCCCACAATTTGAGTCAGTCAAGGTTTGTACGCCACGAAAGCAGGTTGGGCCCAGAGTGCAGCAGTGCCGCCGTTGTCCAGTTCCTGAATTTCCACCTACGGTAGTGTGATTGGCGAGAGACTTAGCGAGTGCAGTGTCCTGTTTCCAGTAACGATGCCCAGTCGTCTGCTTAGTCCACTCTTTGACCAGTATTTCTTTTCGTTTTTCCTAGGTTTAAGAGTTAGCTTTTGAGTGAGTGAGTGAGTGCGATCTCCTTACTTTGAATTCATTTGAAATGTAATTTAAATCTATTTCTTTGTAATCAATAAATTAACAGTTCTTTTTCTCGAACTTAATGTAATGTAAACTCGTGTTTTATTTTCCATAGTAAGCTTATTCTAGTTGCAACTCCTAGCTTGCATAACTGGCTTTGCTATTTATAACTGGTACTTAGGCCAGTCTTTTGTATTAAGCTTAAATTCCGTTGTGCCATCTAGGAGTTAATGCACCAGCAAGAATCTGTTATCATTAATAGCATCAGTTATTGATTGTCAGGGGTGAAGTCACTTTCTCCAGAGGCTAACAGTACTAACAAACAGCAATTGTGAGGAATTAGTCTCTGCTGTGTACTGTTGAGAAAGTTTATAAATTCTCGTCCTGAGAGAATCGGCGAAGCAAGCCACATAAAGTAATCACTGCTTGATTTTTAGCGAGACAATTCATTGTCCTGCTCTCAGTATTATTGAAAATCATCCTTTAAAATCTTAAAAACCCCGTGGCAATTGGCAACCTCATTCCAGGATATTAACTGCTAGCTCTAAAGCTATTCACGAGATAATACTCACTCGTTCATACTTAGGTATTTATCATTAAAGTCTATAGGCACTACCTTACTGGTGATTATTAATTCATTTTTATTAATTTTCATAATAGTTTTCACAGTCAGTTGTTTGTTTAATTTTCTTTCTTTACCAGTTTAATAAGATAAAACTGGTCACCACCAACCTGTGCCTATATTCTTTATTCCCGATTACTGACATCTTTCTCTGGAAAAATTGCAGTCAGTACTGAGTTGCTAGTTTACATAGATTGAGTTAGCATCATGTCCACCAGCGTCTATGTACAGGAAGCCAAAGATATGGGTCTTACAGATCCAACTGAAATTAAGGACTTTGGTCTCTCTCGGTTTAATTACGAACAGCAACGCGAGAATGATGCTCGTGAAGAGTGTCGAATTCAGCGTGAGGAACGCGAAAAGGAGCTCGAATACGAGCGAGAACAGTGCGAACACGAGCGAGAACAGCACGAACACGAACAAAAACAACGCGAACTCGAGTTAGAACATGAGCAAGAACAGCATGAGGGAACGAGAGAGAGAACGTCAACATGAGTTAGAACAATGTGAGAGAGAACGTGAATACGAGCGTGAACAACGAGAACATGAACGTGCCAAGCGAGAAGCACGCGAAAAACATGAATTTGAAATGTTGAAGCTCAAGCGATATTCCTTGCCTTCAGTCACATCTGGTGCAGCTGGCCCAAGCTCCACGAGCGTTCTCCCTGCACATGTTATGGCGACCCCTCACATCAACCTTCCCCCATACAAATACAAAGATGGCGAACGAATCGAGCCATACACAACTCGTTTTGAAGACATGGCTCAACTTTACCAGCTGGATGATGCAGCTAAGCGGTTTCAGTTTCTTAGCCTGTTTGAGGGCCCTGCCCTTGATATTCTCCACAAAATTCGTGGAGACAATCTCACATATGAGATGATGAAGGCCACACTAGTCAAAGCGTACGGTCTCACAGCTGACAATGCCAAGAGTCAGTTCATGAGGGCGCGTTTACAGGATAAAGAGACTGCTGTTCAGTTTCTTGACCGGCTTACTGCTTACTTAGATGAGTGGATGGAGAAAGATGAAACTCCCTCCACGTGTGAGGGCATAATTGACCTTATGCTGCGGATGCAGCTGGAAAAGTCGTGGCCTACTGAACTTATGGCTCAGCTTAAGATCTGCCAGGTAAGAGATGCCAACCAAATGGTGAAGAAGGCTGATGCATTCTTTACTGCATATGGATATCAAATTCGCAAGCAGCATACCTGGAACAGGAAACCTGATAAATCTGGGAAACCATCTCAGACTGAACCTCAGCAACAAGGCCATTCTCAGAATAATGGCCAAGGTCCAAAACCGCAGAAGAAGGACCAGGGGCAAAACACTCAGAAACCTGAGTGGAAGCAGTACGATAAACAGAACCCTAACCAGCAGCAATACCGGTATTTCAAGCAGCAGCAGGGCAAGGACAAACCACGTAACCCTCAGTCAGGACAATCGACCTTAGTGTATTGGAGGCAGGATGAAAAAGCAGCCCTTATGCCACAACAAGCGTACAGTGGTGCCAACCTCACCAGTACAGGTACTATCATGATCCAAAGTTTCTTTACCCCCCTGAGTGGAAGAAGGTCGAAGCCAAGGTTGTAGCAAGACCAGATGATCGGACACTGCCAGTATACAAGACTAATAATGGTTCATGATACCGTGATTTATAAATAGGCTCGTGTGTTTCATCCGGGTGATTCTTATTATCCTAAGCTTCAGGTTAGTGAACCCCTCCATCATGAACTGGCCTGTGTTCGGTGGGCCGTCATTTCTTCAACCTTGGCTTCGACCTTCCTCCACTCAGAGGGGTAAAGAAACTTTGGATCATGATAGTACTTCCCCCCAGTTCACTAGTTCCCCAGTGACAGTGAGCCCTCCACAGGTGGTCAATGCTCCAGCTCCTCAGATGGTGAACACGACCCCTCAGGTATCAAATTCTCAGGGCACCACAATTGCTGCATCGTTTGTTCCGCAGTCTCACCAACGACTGGCTGCTACCTCCTCAGACCCTTCCACCAGTAACACTGCCTTTCTTGTTCAGCCAGGGTTTGTGGGAGGTGTGTCTGTAAATGAACTGAGAGATAACGGTTCCTCAGGTTGCTCTGTCAAGCAAAGTTTAGTTCTGCCCGACGAGTATACGGGTAAGCAGATCCAAGTTAGACTTATTGATGGGTCAGTGAGATTGTTCCCTGAGGCACGTATCCAGGTGGCATCTCCTTTCTACACTGGCTTGACAGCTGCTGTTGTCATGCCAGAACCTTTGTTTGACCTCATAATCAGCAACATACCGGGTGTCAAAAACAGTTGCACCGTAGATGTTGCTACTCAGACTTCGGCTGTTGCAGTAACACGAGCCATGGCCAAGGCTCCGAATTGTGTCACCCCGTTGACCGTCGCAACGCTGCAAGATTTGATTCGTAGTCAAGTCGTTGTCCAAGAACAACAGTCTGATCCGACACTTGCCTCAGTGCGTAAGAAGTTGGAGGGTAAAGTGGTTAAGTATTCACGGGGAGGTCAAGCCAGGTTCCTTCGCAAGTGAGGATGGCTATACCATAAGTCACGAACACCCCAGGGCGAGGTTCGACTGCAGTTTGTCATTCCCGCGAAGTATCGCCGGGCAGTGTTCGAATTAGGTCATCGTTCAGTCATGGGAGGTCACATGGGCCAAAAGAAAACCTCTGACCGCATCCATACTGACTTTTTCTGGCCAAGAATGGGACAGGAAATAAAAAGGCTTGCACATTCCTGGGATGTGTGTCAGCATACCACTGACTGGGGATGTGTCTGTCCTGCGCCATTGAAACCAATGCCTGTAATCTCTGAACCGTTCGAGAGAGTAGCAGTTGACATTGTTGGGTCAATCTCTCCTAGGGCAAGTGATGGATCAAGGTATATCCTCACTATTGTTGATTTCAGCATACGGTGGCCTGAAGCCGTGGCCCTTAAGAATATAGAGGCCGTCACTGTTGCTGAGGCATTGATCGAAGTGTTCTGTCGCGTAGGTATCCCCAAAGAGGTCTTAAGCGACTGGGGTTCACAGTTCACCTCTGCAATGATGAACGAAGCATTCAGGTTGTTGTCCATCCGAGCCCTGTGAACTATGCCTTATCATCCCATGTGTAACAGGTTGTGTGAGAGGTTCAATGGGACTCACAAGATGTTAAAGTGCATGGCCGCTGAACAGCCAAAGGAATGGGAGCGGTTCATTGCTCCTCTTCTGTTTGCTTATTGAGAAGCCCCACAGCACTCCTTGAAGTTCTCACCCTTTGAACTGGTGTATGGAAGGTCAGTCCGTGGACCACTTCAAGTCCTTCGCGAGTTATGGGACAATGAAGAACCCGACCCTGAAGTCAAGACCACCTACACCTACGTCCTTGATCTAGCTGACCACCTCCAGTCGACGTGCAAGTTAGCTAAGGAAGAATTGATCAAGGCGCGAAGTTCAGAAAGCCTATTATGATAAGAAGGCAAAACTTCGGAAGTTTAGTCCAGGCGATAAGTGCCTGGTGTTACTCCCCACTGCCCAGAACAAGTTGTTGGCGAAGTGGAAGGGTCCATTTGATGTAGTAGAGCGCATTTCAGACCTCAGCTACATAATTCAGATGGGAAATCTTCGCAAAAGGTTCCACATTAACATGTTGAAGGCTTATCATGAGTCAGACCTCGAGGAGACTGGCCTACGAGTAGCTGATGATAGTGACCAGCCACTGGAAGAAACCAGGGCAGCTGCGGTGATCCCAGCTGATGACCATGATGGTGAGCCCTTAACCACTCAGTCCCGTCAGGAAGAGACTGTCGGAGATGTTTTACTTAACGCTGACTTAGCATTAGGTGATCAGAATGCCATAAGGTTACTGCTCTGTCAGTATGCTGATGTCTTCTCTGACCAACCTAGACTTGCAAAGGTTGATTGTCACAAGTTTGAGTTGACCAGCGATACTCCCGTAAAGGTTAAGCCATATCCAATTCCCATTCGACTATTGGGCACAGTAGACAACGAAATTCCTGACATGGAGATTGCAGGTATTATTGAGAAGTCCTCATCTCCTTATTGCAGTCCAATGGTAGTAGTTCGCAAGAAAGATGGCGGAGTCAGGATTTGTGGAACCTATAGGAGGCTCAATGCAATCACCAAAGTGGATGCTGAGCCGATGGGTGACCACATTGCCATCTTCTCTAAGCTGGCAGGGTCACGATATTTCACGAAGCTCGATTTGGCGAAGGGATTCTTCCAGATTCCCCTTCACCCCAAGAGCCGTCAGTTCACTGCCTTTGCTACTCCTAGGGGGTTATACCAGTATAAAGTCCTCCCATTTGGACTTACCAATTCCCCAGCAGTTTTCAATCATGCTATGAGACAAGTGCTCCATGGTATTGTAGGAGTAGAGATGTTTGTTGATGATGTCCCCGTTCATTCCGCCACGTTGGAGGAGCATCTCAGACTCTTGGAAATTGTCTTCAGTAGACTCCAGAGTTTCAACATGACTGTGAAGCCTAGCAATTGTAAGATTGCTCACAGTGAGGTGGAGTTCCTCGGACATATTGTTGGCAACAATCACTGCAGGTGTCAGGGTGACAAGATCAGGAAGGTTAGAGAAGCCCCGAGACCCGTGACCAAGAAACAGGTTAGGGCATTCCTTGACCTAGTGGGGTATTATAGGAGTTTTTTCCCCAACGTTGCTCTCATTGCCCAACCGTTGTATGGGGTGCTACGGAAATATGCTCCAAACACCATTGAATGGGGAGAAGTGCAAGAGAGATCTTTTGCCGCTCTTAAGAACATGTTGTGCAAGGAGCCTATCTTGCAGTTGCCTGATTTGAACAAACCTTTCATACTGCACACTGATGCTTCACAAGATGGAGTAGGTACCGAATTGATGCAGGAATCGGAAGGTGGAATCTTCCCAGTGGCATGCCACAGCCATAAGCTAAAACCCGCCAAGAGGAATTACAGTACTGTTGAGAAGGAATTCTTGGCCGTGGTTAATGGTGTTAAAAAATATTATTATTATTTATATGGGGCACCATTCACTCTGGAAACTGATCATATGCCACTCACTAGTCTTAGCACGACCAAGACGGCTAATGCAAGATTGACACGCTGGACACTGTATTTATAGCAGTTTAATCTTGTTGTGAGATACATCAAGGGAAGTGATAACGTAGGTGCAGACCTGATGTCTCGTCTGCTAACTGCTGACTAACACGGGCAACTGTTGTATGCTGGGTTCTGTAAGATGGGCGTCCTCAGAGATTTGAGTAATCCAAGGACCAGCCTGGTTCCCAGTTAAAAGTGTACCAGTAAGACTTGACGTCTCGCCCATTGGCCCTACAGGACACAGTATGTCTAGGGCCTGTATTTACATGTATACTATAAGTTAAGGGGGAAGTTTGAGAACCCTGCAGAGACAGTCCGAGGCTGTGTATGAATTACCTTTGTGGAACGTCACGAGCTGTGGGCCTCTCTGAGGATTCCCGGAGAATGCACAATATCCGCACGAGTGTTCACACCCATGGTGGGTGTTAAAACGTGACCTGCCCGAGATTGCGTAGCGATTCTCAGCTTCCTGTTATTAGTTGTAAGTGTAGAGTTAGGTTAACCAGTAAACTGCCCGTTCTAAGAGATTTGAGCAATTCAAGAACTGGCACGTTTCCTGGTTAATAATGTTAGGTTAACTAGTAAACTGCCCGTTCTAAGAGACTTGAGCAATTCAAGAACTGGCACGTTTCCTAGTTAATAAGCGTTAACCAGTAAACTATATGGTTTCTAAGCAATTTGTGAATTCAAGAATTACGTTTCCTGGTTAATAATGACATACTGATTGCTAGGCAGAGAGAGAGAAATGACACTTTTGATCCTCCACCTTGATTCCTTTCGCAGGTGCAGCTGGTGGGTGCACCATTGCCGTGCAGATCAGCTGGTCATCCCTGTCACATGCTGCTGCCCCTTCTCTTCTTCCTCGTCATCATTATTTACTATAAAATTGTATCACATGATTTTACACATAGGTACAGTCACACCACAACTGTCACACCTACACCGTGTATTACATAAATTACGCTACATAACAATTAGTTGTTAATGTAAATGTAGCGAACTTTTCGCTCAGTTTGACTTGAGTACAGGATTTTTTACCGTCGTCACGTAGTTTTTCCCTCAAGTTTGCTTCTATTAACATAAATACGATTTTTTTTTTTTTTTTCGCTCACTGGCGACTGTGACTTTCTCCTGTGGCAGGATAGCGCACACACACCACACTGTGAATCTTGTGTGACTGAGTTAGGATTTATGTGTATGTATAGAGAAAATTTTCTTTTCCGAAGAAAAAAAAAATTAATTTTCATGGGGTGTAATGTCACGAGTTGGCTCGTGACATCATTTGGTGGGAAACCGCAAACTCTAGTGGAATCTCAGTGTTTATCGTTCAGTTTAACCGCTGCGTATTCACCCGGTCAGGAGTTTTTTTTTCAGGCAATTTTTCAATGTGTCATAAATGATCGTCTTTGTGCGAGACATTAGCACTTCCGCTGAGCGATTTATTTTGGGCGTGTTTCGCTCATTCTAGCCGTTAGCAATGCGGCCACAACACTTGCCTCTTTCCCACGATTTGAGTCAGTCAAGGTTTGTACGCCACGTAAGCAGGTTGGGCCCAGAGTGCAGCAGTGCTGCCGTTGTCCAGTTCCTGAATTTCCACCTACAGTAGTGTGATTGGCGAGAGACTTAGCGAGTGCAGTGTCCTTCAAGCAATGACACCCAGTCATCTGCTTAGTCCACTCTTTGACCAGTATTTCTTTTCGTTTTTTCCTAGGTTTAAGAGTTAGCTTTTGAGTGAGTGAGTGAGTGCGATCTCCTTACTTTGAATTCATTTGAAATGTAACTTAAATCTATTTCATTGTAATCAGTAAATTAACAGTTCTTTTTCTCGAGCTTAATGTAATGTAAACTCGTGTTTTATTTTCCATAGTAAGCTTATTCTAGTTGCAACTCCTAGCTTGCATAAACGCTTTGTTATTCATAACTGGTACTTAGGCCAGTCTTTTTGTATTAATCTTAAAATCCATTGTGCCATCTAGGAGTTAATGCATCAGCAAGAATCTGTTATCATTAATAGCATCAGTTATTGATTGTCAGGGGTGAAGTCACTTTCTCCAGAGGCTAACAGTACTAACAAACAGCAATTGTGAGGAATTAGTCTCTGCTGCATACTGTTGAGAAAGTTTATAAATTCTCGTCCTGAGAGAATCGGCGAAGCAAGCCAGAATAAAGTAATCACTGCTTGATTTTTAGCAAGACAATTCATTGTCCTACTCTCAGTATCATTGAAAATCATCCTTTAATACTGTATAATCTTAAAAACCCAGTGACATACTGTTCACATAATGCCACTCAATGGCAGGTGCGGCTGGTCACCATCACCTTCAGAATCAAGACTGGGTTACATGGACCCAGGTTCCTACTCTTCTCATGGAGCAGAATATGACTGGATGGTGGATGGATGGATGGACAGTTTTCTGGATCTGATTTCCTTCAGACGATTTTAACTACATTTAAGGTAAAGACTTAAACATTAAGGAGATTATAGGTAAACCACTCTAATACAGTCTTCATTAACTCCTCCAACAAACATTATGTGGTTGAAGAGAGAAGCTTTCATGTGATGGCTCCGATATAATCAACTGCTCCTCCACTGTGTGGTTATACAAATATTCCTCATCTCCCTCCCAGTCTCCCGAAAGAAAGATGGTGCACTACCAGGGAAGGGCAACTTCAGCTTGCAATCCACTGGGTTCAATAATTGTTAGATGAATCTGGGGCTGAACCACTATAGTCCTTTTCAGTTTAACTTGGTCCAGATTTTCGTAATTTTGCAGCTTATTTCAGGTAGTCCAGTGACATTATAAATACTACTATTGTCCTACATTCCTTCCACATCACTTCTTCATGACAAGAAACCTTTTTTAGTGTTCATATGTTGTTAAAACTTAGCATTCAAGATAGGGAGATGACAATATTAGGACTAGTTAGAGTAAAAGCAGTAATGCAGGAGATAACATCATCTTATGTGTAACAATGACTGCAATACAGTATTATACAGTAAACATCGTACTCTTAATGCAGATGCAGATGAAAGTAATTGATGAATGCATGTCAACTGCAGGAGGCCCATTATGGCTGGTAGTTATAGTAGCAGCAATAGTAGTAGTAGTAGTAATAGTAGTAGTAGTAGTGGTAGTAGTAGTAGTAGTAGTAGTAGTAGTAGTAGTAGTAGTAGCAGTAGCAGTAGCAGTAGTAGTAGTAGTACTGGTGGTAGCAGAAGTAGAAGTAGTCATAGTAGTAGTACTGCTGCAGCAACAGATCAAATACGAGACCACCAATGTAAAACAGGTAGCCTATGCAGATGATCTCACGGGTGCTGGCAAGGTGGAGGATGGGAGGAAGTGGTGGGACCTTGTACCATCTCATGGCCTTGAAACAGGTTACTACCCTAATGCAAGTAAGTCTATCTTGATCGTGAAACCAGCTTGCTAATAAGATGCACAGGTAGCATTTAAGGGTACAAACGTGATAGTGACCAAGGAAGGTCAGAGGCATCTACAGTAGGTGCTGTGATTGGTACTAAGGAATTCAAAGACAAATACGTGAGTGATAAGGTAAAGACATGGGTAGAAGAAATTCATACACTATCCAGCCATGCAAAAACAGAACCCCATGCAGCATACAGTGCATTTACCTATGGTGTAAAGCACAAGTGGACCTTAGTGATGGAGACCATACCAGACATTGAGTTGCTGCTACAACCACTGGAGGATGCAATCAGGGATTCATTCCTGCCATCTCTAACCAATGGCCACATCGCCACACCAGAAGAGAGGGACCTTCTAGCACTACCACCCAGGATGGGAGGCCTTGGCATTATAAATCCAGCAGCCGTGGCAAGCTACAAACACAGAAATTCACTCAGGCTCACCGAATCCTTGTCACAGAAGATTTGAGACGAGTGAAATCGACCACCAAAGGCAGAAAGACATAAAGACACAGCTAAGCAAGGACCGTGGAGCAAGACAAAAGGACCAGCTGCAGCACATATAACACCAGAGCAGTGGAGAAGAGTTGAAATTGCACAGGAGGTTGGGGCATCGAACTGGCTCCCAATCCTGCCTCTCAAGGCAGAAGGCTTCCACTTCAACAAACAAGAATTTATTTACGGCATTGCCTTGAGATATGGGTGGCCAATAGAGAACCTACCTCAACACTGTGCCTGTGACACTGCCTTTGATGCAAACCATGCAATGGTATGCAAGAAGGGAGGCTTTGTTTGCATCCGACATGATGAAGTATGAGACCTCACTGCCAAAATGATGCAGGAAATATGCCATGATGTCACGATTGAGCCAGCTTTGCTACCCCTGGACAGCGAGCACTTCACTCACAGAACAGCAAACACATCAAATGATGCAAGAGTGGATGTCAGTGCTCGAGGTTTCTGGACATGTGGGCAGAGGGCGTTCTTCGACATCAGGATATTCGATCCCATGGCAGCATGTCATCGAGAACTGTTTCTCGAAGCTGCACACAAAACGATTGAACAAAAAATATATATATATATCAAGAAAGGATCCAACATGTGGACCACAGTCGATTCACTCCCGTTGTGTTCACAACATCAGATGGGATGGGTCCAGAGGCGGTGAGATTCTACTCGAGACTGGCAGAGGTTCTTTCTGAAAAGAAACGTCAACAGCAGAGTTCTTTTATGGCCTGGATGAGATGTTGACTGTCATTCTACCTCGTGAGGTCTTCGTGCTATGTCTCAGAGGAAAACAAGACCATCAGTCCTCAGGCCTGTCTCTCTGGCGGGTATGGATTAAGAAGCTACGGTGGTCGAGAGTCGCATAGACCAGTGACTTCAATAGTTTAATGTCTTTATTTACACTGTAATATCAATAAATATAAAATAAACTAATAATAGTAATAGTAGATGGTTGGTAACCACACCCGTTGGCGTGCTTGGGGCCAACGGATTATAATATGAGGGTTAGTGTTAACCTTCACATTACAACTCCAAATGGTGAACTGTATTAGGAAGGCTGGTTTTGATCTTCACAATATAATTCCCCAGTGGATGGAGGTGATTAATTTTTTGGAAAAAAAAAAGTCAGTTGTAGTAGTAGTGGTAACTAGAAGTAGTAGCAGTAGTAGTAGTAGTAGCAGCAGTAGTAGTAGTAGTAGGAGGAGGAGGAGGAGGAGGAGGAGTGGTGGTGGTAGTAGTAGTAGCAGCAGTAGTAGTAATGATAATAGTTGTACAAATTCCGGGCTTATTTGGACGTGAAACCAATGAACTGTAGGCGAAACTGCCATTTTCCTGTTGTTCGTCAACCTGATTTAGTGGTGTGGGGGGAGGAGTGAGGGACGTTGGTATGATTGGCAGGTAATCAAGCATTGTCAAGTACAAGTCTTTCCCAAAAACACGAGCTGCAGTAGTAGGTTTACGTCCAGGTCCACAGTTATTCTGGTAGGTCAACAGGGACTAAGAGAAACAAAATGTGTCTACCAGTTGGACCAGCAGCTCGGAAATCGAACTCAGGAACCTCGTATTGTGACATGGTTCTATTAACCAATACACCATCAGTTGCCCAACATACACCTGCAGAAAAACGTTTGTGAGAGCAACATAAGCTACCTATTCGTTTTCCATCCAGCCAGGATGAGATACTGACTAGGAGAGTGTATGTAGGTGAGGTAGATTGGGGAAGAGGAGGCTGAAGATTAGACGGAGAATGGGTTAAAAGAAAAAAAAAAAACTATATGAGAAAGGGCGTGAGTTGGAAAGAGGAGACCCCATGTCAGAAAGGTTGACATGGAGGCAATTCATTTTACCACCCCTTATGGGATTTAGGCATTTGGCCATAGAAAAATAATATAGATAAAACAAGTGCTCGTGGGCTCTTCGGGCCCCTCTCACTTCCTCCTGCGGAGGGCTCTCACGCTGTTATAATATAGCTATAGCTATGGGCAAAAAATTCTATGGAGATCCTATGCCGGGCGCTGGGAGCGGCGTTTTTTTGGCCAAAATGTGATCGCTCATTAAATATAGTAAAAGTTTTTCAATCGTGATGGGACCAAGTTTTTTCACATCAGCGAATTTTTTGCGATTTTTGTGCCAATTTTGGTGCGATTTGAATGTGTAGTTTCGGTTGCCCAAAACACACACACACACATACACACACACGGCTAGTGCTATAGTATATTAGAAGATTAACGCTCCTTTTTCCGTTTACACGTAAAACTGAATTATGAAATTAGATTGTTAAATGCATGTTTGCACGTCACATTATGAGGTAATATTATAGTGTGCTTCATTGTCACTGACGCATACACATTCAGAGCAAGATGCAGTTGGGAACGAAGTTTGCCGAATATTTCACATCTTTTTCCTCTCACTTTCCTCTTCTGGCTAATGTATAAAGTTTGAGAGATGTTTGGCATGTTTCTCTGCCCACAGATGATTCTATGTGATAAGATGCATTAAGGAGAATAAACGACGGTCATGTCTTAGTGTGAAATTGAATCAGTAATCAAACTTTAGTCCCTGATTATAATAAACCTGCAGTGCAAGATATGTGAGAGCAACGCCTCGTGACTTTCCCACTCAGCCACTCCCCCTCTCCCCCTCTCCGTTTTGCTCCGTGTGTGTGTGTGTGTGTGTGTGTGTGTGTGTGTGTGTGTGTGTGTGTGTGTGTGTGTGTGTGTGTGTGTGTGTGTGTGTGTACATCAGGAGGATACTTTCTTCCATCTTGCCAAAAAATAAATAAATAAATAAATAAAAATCTCATCCCGTGTTAATCTCGCTGGCCGCCTCTCTGTTTATCTGTGTGTTACTCCAGCAGTTTGGCACTGTTGCCAGTTTTCTTCTACGGCAATTTTTGGGCCTGATGGGATTGGGGAAACAGTGCATTGTCTTTACTCCACCTCTGGGTCAGTGACAATGATGAATGAATATTTTGTTATATTTTTGGTGTATAATCATGTGAATGTTATGCACATAGTAATTGTCCTGCATAGTCTGTCTATCCACCTATCTCCAGACTTCATAATACTATATGGGATGGCCACAAACGGATCGCCTCCATGTCACCCTGCCTTGTGCCATCTGGCTGCCATTTCTTCAAATCACACCACCTTCCTGTTCCGTACTTCTCCATCTCATCCCTCCGTCTCATCCTCGGTCTCCCATTCCCTCTGCTCCTACTATCTCACTCACAAACACTGTCTTAACCAGTCCCTTCCCACATGGCCAAACCATCTCAAAGTATTTTTCGAATGCTTTCCAGCATATCCCACATCATATGCGCTTACGCCCTTCCTAGGTAAACTCTTTCGCTTTTGTCTGTCAACTTGTACCTTTCCTTCTTGCTGGAAGTTTGCTGTCATTCAGCCAGCTCCAAAGAATTGTGACCATTCCCAACCGTCTAATTATCACCAAATTGCTTTAACACCCTGTGTCTCAAAAGTTTTCAAGTCTATTCTTAACAGAAAATTTTTAAAGCATCTTTCCAATCATAACCTTCTTTCTGATCGTCAGTATGTTTTCCGTCAGGGACGCTCCACTGGTGATCTTCTTACCTACATTTCAGACTCCTGGTCGTCCTCCTTTCGGGACTTTAGCGAAAGCTTTTCCATTGCACTTGACGTCTCAAAGGCTTTCAATCGAATGAGGCATAAATCATTAATTTCCAAACTGCCCTCATACTGTTTCTATCCTTCTATCTGTGCCCTTATCTATAGCTTCCTTTCTGGTCGTTCCATAGCTGCTGTTGTAGACAGCTATCGTTCTTCTCCTAGAACTATCAACAATGGTGTTCCTCAGGGCTCTGTCCTATCACCAAATCTCTTCCTTTTATTCATCAGTGATCTTCTAAGCTGTACATCTAATCCAATCCACTCATACGCTGATGTTTCCACCCTTCACCTTTCCATTCGGTTCAACAAACAAGGGATGAGGCTATGACACACCTACTATCTGATTTGGCTCGTATCTCTAACTGGGGTAAAAATAATCTTGTTGTTTTAATGCATCAAAGACTCAGTTCTTACACCTATCAACCCGACAAAAGCTTCCACAGGAGTACCCATTAATGTTTAATAATATCCAGCTTAATCCTGCATCATCCTTACACATACTTGAGGTTTCATTCTCTTGACTCTTATCATGGAAAGATCTTCTTACATCTTATGTAAAAATCTGCTTCCATGAGATTAGCTGTACTTTAGCCGAGTCCGTACCTTCTTTACTCCTGCTCAGATGTTGACTATACACACGGGTTTATTCACTCCTGAGTAGAGTAGAACTCTCATGTGTGGGGAGGCTCCCCACATACAGTTCTTCTCAATAGGGTGGAGACAAAGGCTTTTCGTCTCATTAACTCTCCTCCTCTTACTAGCTCCCTTCAACCTCTGTCTCTTTGCCGCACTGTTGCATCTTTATCTCTTTTCTATCGCTACTTCAATGGTCACTGTTCCTCTGAACTGTCTGCTTGCATCCCTCCACCTCTACAACGGGCGCATAGCACCCGTCTAGCAACAAACTCTCATCCCTTTTCTGTGCAGTTCTCTAATGCAAGAGTTAACCGTTACTCCCAGTCCTTCATTTATACAACAGGTCAATTCTGCAACTGTTTCCCGTTGTTTGTATTTCCTACTTTCTATGATCTCCTGTCTTTCAAACGCAGTGTCAAGGCGTCTCGATATGAACGGATCATGAATTTGGCTCTCTTTTGTGTTGTTTTTGTTTTCTTCTTGGAAGGAACGGTTTGCGGGTTCCTGGCTTTTGGTCCCTTCTTCCCTGCATAAAAGAAAAAAAAAAATTTGCAGTACTGTTGATATTTTGCTGTTGGTGAATGGTAACAACCAATTCCATTTTATCTCTTTCGCAGTCCTGTATATTTAAGAGTAGATGACGAGCCTGTTGTCATTTGTGGCAACGAATGCTTGATGTACCGCCAATCACCTCGTGGAGATTGAAGCTATACAAGGCCGTCTCTGTGACAGGGGCGTTCTAACGACGATCATATTATGGTGAAGATAATGACAATAATGATGAAATCGTTAGTGGTGGGGAACTAGTGACCAATATTGGAACACAAGAATATTGCATGGATGTGGAAGATGTGCAGATTGGCCTGGGAGGAAGGTAGAGTCCCGGAGGATTGGATGTCAGGTATAATTATTCCCTTGTACAAAGGAAAAGGGGAAAAAGAAGTGTGTGGTAATCATAGGGGCATTTGTCTTCTTAGTATAATAGGAAAAGTGTACGGTAGGATACTTACTGACAGAGTTAGAGAAAGAACAGAGAAATTAGTTGGAGAAGAACAGGGAGGCTTTAAGAAGGGAAGAGGTTGTGTAGATCAGATATTCATTATCAGATCTTTAGTGGAAAAGTTTCTAGAGAAGGGAAAGAAGTTGTATGCGGCTTTCATGGATTTGGAGAAAGCATATGACAGGGTGGATAGACTAGGATTGTGGAAAGTGTTAAGAATATATGGAATAGATGGGAAGTTGTTGAATGCTGTGAAGAGTATGTACGATGGTGCGAAGGCTGCAGTGCGTGTGAATGGTGAACTAAGTGAATTTTTCTCTTTGAAAGTTGGGTTGAAACAGGGATGTGTCATGTCTCCATGGTTGTTCAATCTGTACATGGATGGGGTAATAAAAGAGGTACAAGGTAGGGTAGTGGATGTTGGAGTGGCCCTGGTGAGAGAGGATAGTGTTTGGAAACTCCTTGTACTGTTGTTTGCAGATGATACCGTGTTGTTGAGTGAAGACGAAGGAGAGCTGCAAGGCTTGGTGGATGAGTTTGAGAGAGTGTGTAGGAAACGGAATCTAAAGGTGAATGTAGGGAAGAGTAAAGTGATGGTCTTTGAGAGAGATGAAGTCAGTGAATGTACAGCGAGGTTGGATGGTGAGGAATTGGAAAATGTGAGTACGTTTAAGTATTTGGGTAGTGTGATGTGTAAGGATGGAGGTTTGGAGGGTGAAGTGCTTGAAAGGGTACAGCAGGGAAGAAAGGTTGCTGGTTCTTTGAAAGCAGTGATAAGAAACAGGGAAGTGAGCATGGAAGTGAAAAAGTTACTACATGACAGTATTGTGATACCAACTCTAACGTACGGAAGTGGAGATTGGACGTTGTTGGAAGGACACAAGTCAAGAGTGAGAGCCGTGGAAATGAGTTATTTAAGAGGAGCCTGTGGAGTCACATGGAGAGACAGGCTGACGAATGAGGATATAAAGGAGCGTTGTGGTGTTGATGTGGATGTGATAGGAAGCGTTATGAGGAACACACTGAGGTGGTTTGGCCATGTGGAGAGGATGGAGGGTGAAAGACTGACGAAGAGAGTGTATGTGAGTGAGGTGGAGGGGGAAAGAGGGAGGGGGAGGCCGAGGATGAGATGGAGAGATGGGGTGGATAGGTATATGAGAGAGGGGGGTGTGAGTTGGAAGCAGGGGAGTGAAATGGCGGGGGACAGGGCGACTTGGAGGCGATTTGTTTGTGGCCACCCCAAACGGGATTGAGGCGTCTGGCAATAGATAGATAGATAGATAGAAGAATATTGCAGGCACATTTACTACTGCATCGGTGTTTACCGCATTATTGCAATCACCTCTACTTCTTTCACTTTAACTACGCGTAAAACTTTCATCTCTCCTGCTTGAATGCTGAGCTGCAGCAAGGGATTAACACTAGGATATACGAAAAGTAATGATCGCGAAGAAGTATTAGAGAAAGGATGCAAGGCTGTTGTTGTGTCTAATTGTGCCACTGGACTGCGGAAAATAGACCGCAAGAAAATGAATGCCACCTCCAAATTAAGGTGAATGAACATAGAATGCAATAAAATTTTATACAGGAAACCATTTTCAATACAAGATGCCCATAATTCTCCATCACTGATGAAGTTCTCTACTTACGAGGTCTATTGAACGGGAGCCATTCACCTTCAATGTTAGAGAGCCACCACAATAAACTGGGCCATAATTTGTCATGGTGTCTGAAGAGTTCTTCAGGTATAGAGAACTTGGCATTGTAGATTTCTCATTGAAGAACTATTAGATTAAACGAAAACACGCCTCGATGTCTCGGCGATTGCAATTCCTGGATTAAGCTGAGATCATAGTAACAAACATTCTGGACTATACTGCACCTGTTCCTTCGTTACTTACAGATTATTTCTATATATTGTAGTACCCACATAAAAATCATAATGCAGCATCTGTTCCTTTTGAATGAATACTGATTATGTGTGGTTGGTGACGAGCAGTATTTAATTCTGAAGCAACATGCACGGTAGAGATGCAGCACTAACTGACTTAATGATGACCTATAGTCTTATATACCTACACTGCCTATTAACCACTCTGCCACGAAAATGTTACTTTTATAATTTTCTTCTTTCCATCAGACGAGATTA
Source organism: Coenobita brevimanus (assembly GCF_032717465.1). Lineage (NCBI taxonomy): Eukaryota > Metazoa > Arthropoda > Malacostraca > Decapoda > Coenobitidae > Coenobita > Coenobita brevimanus. Next base: position 16,678,307 of record NC_136996.1, read on the forward strand.
TTCACCTTAAGAGAGAATTCCCAAACCTGAACAATTCTTACAGTTTTTATTTAACCCATTCAGCGTAAGAATACTTTCCTAAGCTAAGCAAAATCTCCTGCATGTGCCAAGAATGCGCTCAAAAAAGAAGTCAGCACATAAAAGATGCTAACTGTCAGATTTGTCAGTCACATAATTAGGAAATAACTTGGTCAGGTGTGCGACGAGAAAGCTGTTTAAACATTTGTTGGTGAAAGAGGTGGTGCCAGGTGAGGTGTTGACAGCTGTGTGTGTGTGTGTGTGTGTGTGTGTGTGTGTGTGTGTGTGTGTGTGTGTGTGTGTGTGTGGTATTCTCACAGACATAGGAAATTTTGTAGCATCTCGTCTTCACCAATTTATTTTTGCATGATACATTAATATTTTCATCTATATTATTTTGCCATCAATGTCGGTATTAAAAAGCTGTAAACTTCATACTAGAAAATTTGAAGGTATATTACGGAAAACAAATCGCTTACGGAGATGCTTTAGAAAGCCTCCTAGGTCAACGACGATACGACCTAGCTGGGTGGGTAAACGTTGATGTATCAACTGAATGTGCAGGGTTAACAATCAGGGTAGATCCTCACCACACAAGAGCATTGGCCTTACATACTTACCTCTGCCTGTAGGTAACTAACGCCTTACTTGCCCCTCCCTGTGGGTCTGTCACTAGCTGCACTCTATGTCAGATACTTTATTAGATGTAAAATATGCAGAAGCAACAAGTAAGTCAGCTAAAGAATGCAGCTGTGCAGTATTAGTCATTATCATCATCATCATCATCATCATCATCATACTAACAGAAAACATCAACAATACTTATGCTAATCTATTACATATTTTTGTCGTGGCATCATAGTTTTCCACCAAATTTTGCACAAGCCTCCTCCTGATGCACCAAATAATATTGCATGCAAAAATTCTTAAAACACTATTCACTCTGAGGGGGTGGTGAATGTTAATGTTACTCATCCCTTCTTCAACACACGCCCATATCTTATATTACGAAGGAAATGCGGCGGGGCATTTCCGTGGAGTTCCATGTTTCTGCACACACACACACACACACACACACACACACACACACACACACACACACACACACACACACACACACACACACACTCAGCTGTCTGAGGCAACCGACAGCAAACCCTTTTCTGTATCCTCCTACTTTCTCTATACTCATTTCAAAGCCAAAGGTGGCTGTTGTGTATACATACGCAACGACTTATCTTGCTCTCGTGCTCCTGAACTTGATTCTTCTGAATTCTCCACACTCTGGCTTCGGCTTTCCTGTCATTCTCTGACTAAATATATCTGTGCTGTTTACTTATCCCCTAATTCTACTGACTATCAAAAATTCTTCGATTATCTTACTTCTACGATGGAACACATTCTGTCCATTTATCCTTTCTCTGAAATCTCCATTCTTGGAGATTTCAATGTTCACCACCACCTTTGGCTCTCCTCTCCTTTCACGGACCCACCTGGTGAACAAGCCTACATCTTTTCTATCTTTAATGACCTAGAGCAGCTTGCACAGCACCCTACCCGAATCCCTGACCGCCTTGGAGAGAGCTCCAACATACTTGACCTCTTCCTCACAACTAATCCTTCTGCTTACTCTGTTAATCTTTTCTCTCCGTTGGGCTCCTCCGATCACAACCTTATTACCTTAACCTGTCCTATCACTCCGGTACGGCCTGTGGACCCTCCAGGGAAACGTCGTCTGTGGCATTTTGGAGCCGCGTACTGGGAGGCCCTCAGGCAGTATTTCTTTGATTTTCCCTGGAATGATTATTGCTTCCATGGCCGGGAGCCATCTGAGTGTGCCTCGCGCATTACGGAGGTTATTCTCTCGGGCATGGAAGCATACATTCCTTTCTCATATCCTTTGACTAACGCAAGAAAGCCTTGGTTTAATCACGCTTGTTCTAATGCTGTCCGCAACAAGGAGAGGGCCTAGAAAAGGTACCGGAGCCAACCCACCCCTGAATCACATCATCTTTACGTTTCTGCCCGGAATCGTGCTAAGTCTGTTCTTCGCTCTACTAAAAATAATTTCATCCATACTAAATGCTCTCAACTCTCCAACTCGAATTCTTCCCGCTCCTTCTGGCACCTTGCCAAAAATCTTTCTAACAACTTTACCTCATCATCCTTCCCTCCTCTTTTCTACTGTGATGGTTCTGTAGCTATTTCTTCTACTGATATAGCAGATCTCTTCGCACAGACTTTCTCCTCCAATTCCACCTTAGACGATTCCGGTGCTGTTCCTCCATCACTTCCCCCGTCTGACTTCCTCATGGCTGACATTAAAATTTCTTCAGTTGATGTATTTTCTGCCATCACTGGTCTCAGTACTAACAAGGCATATGGGCCTGATGGGGTCCCTCCTGTTGTTCTCAAGAACTGTGCTTCTGTGCTTACACCCTGCCTAGGCAAACTCTTTCGCCTTTGTCTGTCAACTTGTACCTTTCCTTCTTGCTGGAAGTTTGCTCTCATTCAGCCAGTCCCAAAGAAGGGTGACCACTCCCAACCCTCCAACTATCGTCCAATTGCTTTAACGTCCTGTATTTCAAAAGTTTTCGAGTCAATTCTTAATAGAAAAATTTTAAGGCATCTTTCCTATCACAACCTTCTTTCCGATCGTCAGTATGGGTTCCGTCAGGGACGCTCCACTGGCGATCTTCTCACCTACCTTTCAGACTCCTGGTCATCCTCCTTTCGGGACTTTGGCGAAAGCTTTGCCATTGCACTTGACATCTCAAAGGCTTTCGATCGAGTCTGGCATAAATCTTTAATTTCCAAACTGCCCTCCTACGGTTTCTATCCTTCTATCTGTGCCTTCATCGCTAGCTTCCTTTCTGGTCGTTCTATAGCCGCTGTTGTAGACGGCCATCGTTCTTCTCCTAGATCTAAAGCTGTACATCTAACCCTATCCACTCATACGCTGATGACTCCACCCTTCACCTTTCCATTCGGTTCCCGCAACGCCCATCTCAACAGTTTCTTCAAGAAACAAGGGATGAGGCTATGGCACACCTAATGTCTGACTTGGCTCGTATCGCTGACTGGGGTAAAAATAATATGGTTGTCTTTAATGCATCTAAGACTCAGTTCTTACACCTATCAACCCGACAAAATCTTCCACAGGTATACCCATTAATGTTTAATAATATTCAGCTTAATCCTGCATCATCCTTGAACATGCTTGGGGTTTCATTTACTCAGGACTTATCTTGGAAAGATCATATTACATCTCTTGTAAAATCTGCTTCCAAGAGATTGGGTGTGCTAAAGCCGACTCCGCTCTTTCTTTACCCCTGCACAATTGTTGACTCTATACAGAGGTTTTATCCGCCCCTGTGTGGAGTACAACTCTCATGTGTGGGGAGGCTCCCCACATACAGCTCTTCTCAATAGGGTGGAGTCAAAGGCTTTTCGTCTCATTAACTCTCCTCCTCTTACTGACTCCTTCAACCTCTGTCTCTTCGCCGCACTGTTGCATCTTTATCTCTTTTCTTTCGCTACTTTAATGGTCACTGCTCCTCTGAACTGTCTGCTTGCATTCACTCTACGACGGGCGCGTAGCACCCGTCTGGCAGCAAACTCTCATCCCTTTTCTGTCCAACTCTCTAATGCTAGAGTTAACCGTTACTCCCAGTCTTTCATTTATGCAACAGGTCAGCTCTGGAACTGTCTCCCTCTGTCTGTATTTCCTGCTGCCTATGATCTCCAGTCTTTCAAACGCAGTGTGTCCAGGCATCTCAAAATGATCGGATCTTGAATTTGGCTCTCTATTGTATTTTGTTTTTCTCTTGGAAGGAACTGTTACTGCGGGCGATGGCCTTTGGTTCCTTCTTCCTCGCATTAAACACACACACACACACACACACACACACACACACACACACACACACACACACACACACAGAAAGAGGAGGTTGCACTTCTACGGTCTGATGTCTTTTACTTCAATGATGTTTGAAAGAGACGATTTTATTCAGCAGAGAATGGTTGGTAGTTTTGGTTGTGGGGATGGCGATGGTAGTTGTAATGTTGGTTGTGGTTGTAGCTGTGGTGGTGGTGATGGTGGTAGCTATGATGATGGTTGTTTGATTTGTATTCACTTGTATTGCCTTACTTTCATACATTTCAAGTTTAAATACAAAAAAGGACTTGGCCAAAGAAATTACTTGCATATTACTGATGTGGAGCCTGACTATGACCTGGGCGATAGCCTGGAACAAAGCTAGTTACATTATAATAATATTGCTAATTGTACATGTCATCGTGATGTATGCCAGTACTACATACGCAACGATCTTCTCCCCCCCCCACTCTCTCTCTCTCTCTCTCTCTCTCTCTCCGCATCACCCTACCTGTCCACCTAAGCCATAATCGGACTGATGAGAATGGCAGACATTCAAGCTGAATAGCATTCCTAGCTCCCGTCATGTGATACTGGTATGAGTGAATGTGTTGAGCCAGTCTACAAAACTTGATTAAAAGTTTTTGTTGTGACGTGTTCTGAATGTGGGGCACCTGTGATAGCGCTAATGTATAAATGACAAGGAATGCACTTATAAACCACAACGCTTACCAACTCCAGGGCTGACAAGAGTTACTGGATGCCGCTCACTGGCTAAAAAATGTCCAAAAAGGCCCACAGAAGGATCTTTAATGAGAGCACCTCAGAGGGATTATTTCGGGAAGCCTCAGGAAGGCCTCCCTAATTTTCTTGGAGGTTCTAATGGAGCTGCTGAAGAATAAATAAGCCTAATTTTAAATTGATCTTTAAGCATCTGAGTGACAGAGACGATTCTGAGCCGGCCCCTGGGAAGGGCCTGCATATATTGTAAGAAATGCCAGCAAGTGCTGTATAAAGAAAGGAGTGAGAGGAGCCGGCAAATATTGTAAAAACTGCCAACAAGTACAAAGAAAGAGTGGGATAATAGATGAATTAGATGATAAGGAAGAGAAAATTTCAGGGTAAGAAACAAGTGTTGGGTCTTAATCCAACTTGCACGGATAGTATTTTTTGGGCAAGGGACAATCACAAACATATACAAGCATTAATGACAAAGAAAGCATCAACAAATATACCCCCACACTAGGGCATGCCACAGCCAATGTTCAAATCTAGGATGTGTTTTCATTTTGGGTGCAAACAGGCTTGGATAAATGAGACCCTGGCCAAGATCTGAATACTGATGAAGATACTAACTCCATCATTCCTGTCATGCTTATTACTTATTTCTTACCTACCACGAGACGATTAGTTCTAACTTTAAAAGGTGGTCTGCAATGGATGAGTCTTGAAACATCCATGTCAAACCCTTTGTTACACTATCTGTTTGTTATCTTCTTGCTGGCAAAAGATGGTTTTATTAAACTTAAACGACACTTGTGGTTGTAATATGGTTACAGGAGGTTTGTTTTCTTCTGACAGAGCCATACCACTCCCACAACTCAAGTACTAAGTCGTAGTTACATGAAATTCGACGGGTCTTCGTCATGAGGTAAGAATAAGTCTCTTTGGTTACTAGTCAGATGAATCCTTCAGTATGACTACACAGGGTAAAGGGATTAGAAATCTTGTCAGATTAGAGTATACCGACTATACTATCCATTGCCTGTATAACTAACGTAAGCCCGATCACTCATACCACCTAAATTATGGCGATTGAACAATTTTCATTTCCTCAAGAGGTGACAGATCCAGCAATGCCGGTAATCATCATCATTACAGCATAAACTTATTTTCAAGCAGTAAATGGAGTGAGAGGGATCCAGAGACAGGAAAAAGAATGCACAAAAGCAGGAGATTTATAAAATGAACGCTCATTTAACCGCTTCAGACCGATAACGTAATTTTCTGTTTTATTTGAGCTGGGTGCAGACGATTTTATTCAGCTCTAATGATACGTCGTATCCAAAGAGATTGTTGGACTTTATTTCATCCCCTTCACTACCATAATTATGTCTTTCCCAATCAGAGTAAAATTATCCAACAAGCCGGTAGGCGACGATGGCAGCTCTAAGTGGGCCGTTGCGGTTCAGCTTGTACACAAAAAAGAGGGTCCTTATCTGGTTAGAGTCTAAAAATTACCGTCTCTCGCCTCTGTTTAGACGCAAACTAAACCACTCAAACAACGGAAATAACTCGATACTTAAATAAACACTTAAACATTAACAAATGTGAAAAAAAAAAATCTAAAAATGTAACCTCACATATTATGTACAGATTCTGTTCGGAATACACATATCTAGTCATTTCAAACCATTTCAGCACCACTGAATTTTTTTCTGAGGGGGTGGGTAAAAATATGGACATTTCTTAGTGATTTTTTCTTCTGCTCCTCTGTTTGTTTTAACAGGCGTGTATTCAGTCACGTTGCATAATTTTTGCACGTCATTTCAAACCACATACTGGGTTTAGGAAGCTACAAATTGCATTGCCAGGAGCGCCAGACATTTCTCTTCAGGCCACAGAGTCCCTACAATTTCTAGACCAACAGCCATGGAGGGGCTATGCGGGCCATTGCTAGGCAACGTGTAGTTGCCTAGCAACAAAAATCTTGCAGACACAAATAGGTCATAGGCTGGTTACAGTGTCCAAATTTGGTCGGGATTGGCTAATATATATATATATATATATATATATATATATATATATATATATATATATATATAGAGAGAGAGAGAGAGAGAGAGAGAGAGAGAGAGAGATGTTCAATCTCTACATGGATGGAGTAATAAATGAGGTACAAGGTAGGGTAGTGGATGTTGGAGTGGCCCTGGTGAGAGAGGATAGTGTTTGGAAACTCCCTGTACTATTGTTTGCAAATGATACTGTCTTGTTGAGTGAAGACGAAGGGGAGCTGCAAGGCTTGGTGGATGAGTTTGAGAGAGTGTGTAAGAAACGGAATCTAAAGGTGAATGTAAGGAAGAGTAACGTGATGGTCTTTGAGAGAGGTGAAGTCAGTGAATGGACAGCGAGGTTGGATGGTGAGGAATTGGAAAATGTGAGTACGTTTAAGTACTTGGGTAATGTGATGAGTAAGGATGGAGGTTTGGAGGGTGAAGTGCTTGAAAGGGTACAGCAGGGAAGAAAGGTTGCTGGGTCTTTGAAAGCAATGATAAGAAACAGGGAAGTGAGCATGGAAGTGAAAAAGTTACTACATGACAGTATTGTGATACCAACTCTAACTTATGGAAGTGAAGCTTAAACATTGTTGGAAGGACACAAGTCAAGAGTGAGAGCAGTGGAAATGAGTTATTTAAGAGGAGCCTGTGGAGTCACATGGAGAGACAGGCTGACGAATGAGGATATAAAGGAACGTTGTGGTGTGGATGTGGATGTGATAGGAAGCGTTATGAGGAACACACTGAGGTGGTTTGGCCATGTGGAGAGGATGGAGGGTGAAAGACTGACGAAGAGAGTGTATGTGAGTGAGGTGGAGGGGGGAAGAGGGAGGGGGAGGCCGAGGATGAGATGGAGGGATGGGGTGGATAGGTATATGAGAGACGGGGGTGTGAGTTGGGAGCAGTGCGGTGAAATGGCGGGAGACAGGGCGACTTGGAGGCAATTTGTTTGTGGCCACCCCAAACGGGATTGAGGCGTCTGGCAAAATATATATATATATATATATATATATATATATATATATATATAAAGCAACATTGGGTCTGGTTAGTACTTGGATGGGTGACCGCCTGGGAACACCAGATGCTGTTGGCATAACGTTCTCCCTGCATGTCAAGTGGGGTTGGTGGAGGATTAGAGCACCTCCCTGTAAAAAACAATTAACTTTAAGCCCTTGGCCACCCCGTTTGGGATACGTGGCGTCTGGCAATGAATGAATATATATATATATATATATATATATATATATATATATATATATATATATATATATATATATATATATATATATATATATATATATATATATATATATATATATATATATATATATATATATATATCACATTCTTCACCTAGCTCCTGGCTGACATATTCTCCTCTCTGCTCCGGACAAAATTCCTATCAGCTCCTCCACTTCCTTAATTATACTAAAACCAATTGAGAAGTTCAGATGGATCAAAATATATTATCTCATAGAAACTGAGTTTTTTTTCACCAAAAATAAGGCTCGTGTTTCAGTGAAATCCATTTAACGAAGAATTATATATATATATATATATATATATATATATATATATATATATATATATATATATATATATATATATATATATATATATATAAAATGTGTGTGTGTGTGTGTGTGTGTGTGTGTGTGTGTGTGTGTGTGTGTGTGTGTATGTATGTATGTATGTATGTGTGTATGTATGTATATAGAACGTAATACAGAATTCATAAGAATCATAAATCGTCTGGTTCTACGAACAGAGAGTTCATAGACCAGTTTACCTGTGCATCAGCTTCACTCTAATGCTTCGTATAATGGGCACACACACACACACACACACACACACACACACACACACACACACACACACACACACACACACACACACACACACACACAATATTTGTAAGTGTTTTGCATTACTTTGTCAGTGACGTACGTAGGCGCAATCTCTGAGAATCAGATTTTGCAAAAGAAGTAATGTCACTTTTCTCGATAGGTCCAGACAGAATGACACCTCACGGATACTGACATGATAAAGGAACTAGCTGTATACCGCTGGGTAATTTTGGCAAATTGAGGTGCCTGAATGATGGAAGAATTATATTTTTAGCACACTGAAAATATATATATTTTTCCCCAATCATGATAATGAAGCACAGAAATCATAGCTTGGTCTCATGACTGCTGGAGTAACCAATGTGATGGACGTTGTGAGAAGTGGGTGGGCAATTGAAAGGTGGGTTATTCGCTTATGAGGGATAGGGTAGAGTACAACTCACATTTTTGGTGAACAGAAGAAGAGGGTTGCAGGCAGGACAGAGCCCCAGAGATCATCTTTATATATAAAAAAAGCCGCATTGTTTGTTTGTTTGTCTGCCCTTCAATCACGCCCTAACCAAAGGCCAAACCTATATATATATATTCTGAATCAGGGTGACCCAAGGATGGTTTTCTGGAGGTCAAAATTCAGATCTGGGTCACTTGAAGTCACCGGTAGAGTGTTCATCTTTTGCCCCGGGTAATGCAGGTACTCACTCCTGCAGCCAAATTTTTGGCATGGAGGCTAACATGACCTCCAGTTCGGACATAGCCTGTGTGAGGTTGTCCCAAGGTTACTTGAGGTCGCTGGTCAGAGGTCATTTGAGGTCACTGGTAATACATGCTCGAACGACTGGATCCAGCTGCCCAATTTTTGGCATAGAGACTCACATGACCTCCTGTTCAGACATACGGTTTGTTAGGCCTAACTTCGAGGTCATTTGAGGTGCCTGGTAATACACGCTCAAACGACTGGGCCCAGCAGCCTAATTTTTGGCATGGAGACACACACAACCTCCAGTTCGGACACAGGCTGTGTGAGGTTGACCTCCAAGGTCATTTGAGATCACCAGTCGGAGGTCATTTGAGGTCACCTGTAATACATGCTCGAATGACTGGACCAAGTAGCCCAATTTTTGGCATGGAGATTCACGTGACCACCAACTCGGACCTATGCTATGTAAGGTCATTTGATGTCACCGTTGGATGTCATCTGAGGTCACCGGAAATAGTAAACACGTGCTCCCAAACACTGTCCATTAGTTTGCGAAAGATGAAATAGAAGTTCCTGGACCTGTTACGATCCCTCCTCGGAAGCATAAGGGATATATGGTCTTTCTGGAGTAGAAAGACAGATTGAACCAGAACAAATAGGATTAGAGTGTTCGCCTTTTTGGCCTGGGCAACACCGGGTACCCTGCTACACTACTAAAAGCTTAAGAAGAACAGTTGTTGTCTACAACACCAGCTGTAGTACTGGCATAAAGGAAGCTAAAAATGAAGTCACAGAAAAAAGAATAAACGCTGTCTGCATAAAGGCCAAAGTTTCATCGTATTCAAGAAATCTGATGTGAATTCGTTTCATTCTGAAAGAATATTGGCCCTGTTATCAAACAGGATGAAGGTGTAAGCAGATCCGCAGTGATAGCGATCATTTATGGAACAGAGAAGAGAGAAGTTCTGTAAAATACAGAAGCCCGGACAACTCTCATTATCATACTATTTCTCTCATTACTGGATTAAAAAATGATTGAATGGCGCGTAGGTCGCAAAGGCACAGAATCACTTACAGATGGGTGACATAAACCTCAATCCAGTATATCATATACAAGACTCTATGACTTCGGTGGTTAAAGAAGTGACAAGGGAGGTGAACAGAATATTGCATTTGGCTATACGTGTGGTTCACCGGCCTAACTAAAAACGAGGCAGAAAGGAGCTTATACTTTTCTAACATGAAACATTTTACAATTAGCATTAAAATCCTGTTTGCTTGCCTTCCTTTTCCCTCTCATGTTTAACCCGTCACATCCTGAGCTATTTCGCACCTCCGACACCCCCCAATCCCGAGGTATTTTCGGAATTTTTTTTTTTGCTAAAACCTCCACTTTTGGTGAGAAACATCGAAACTTCATAGAGAAATCGCTCACCTGAAGTTTAAAATACTCGATCCAGGTAGCAGTATCTCCTTACCTGAGTGGGTTTTCTAACAGGCTGGCTGCAAAGAAAACGAGTTCTATGGGAGGGTAACTATTTCACACCACTCATAAACAGTATTTATTTATTTACATGGTACGAATTTATATGTAGCACGAGAGTATATTGGTTTTCAAACAGTAATATAGGCATTATAAGCATTGTTTCACTCACTAACTCATCACCATACCTGACCTTCTTTTGCCACATTACCTGATCATCATTTCTGACTGTTTCTTCCTCTAATGCTATGTAAACTTTGTCCTCCACATTGTCATCGATTGGGGAATCACTCTGGCCCTGAATGTCTTTATTGACCAGGTCACTGGTAACAGGTGAATTGCCGAGACAATGGCGTGCAGGGGGGGGGAGGTTATGCGGTGTAAGGCATTGTCCCTGCTTGGCATCTTGTAGAGGAATAGAGGAAGGTGTTCCGTGTATATGTACGAAAAATAACGCACAAAATTTAAAAATTGTGCAAATTATGAACCTTGCAATTGCGCGACGTACCAGTACATTGATGGGACTGGCAAATGCAAAATGTTGCAACGTACCCATATGTCGACGGGATGTCTCGGGTTAATACACGTCTTACTTACCTGACCGCTTGTGGTATTTGCATCGATGCAGGTAGCACCTAATAGGAGATGCATGAAATGCTGGAGAGGTTACTCTTTGGTTTGTTGTTTTATTGTACTGTATGTTAGCCACTCCCATAGTCAACCAGTTTCTTTTTCAGTAATAGGGCATTCTATATAAAGGAACTTAATCAGTATGTGTTGGTAACTTTTCTCATCGGAAAGTTTTCTTCAAAGTTCTAATGCGTTTCTCCAGTAATAATAATAATAATAATAACAACAATAATAATAATAATAATGATGATTGATGACTGATGACTGAGTGATGATTAATGATGATTGGTGGTTGATGATTAATGATTGATGATTGTTGAATGATGATGACTAATGATTGATGATGATGACTGATGTTTAATGATAACTGATGATTAACGATGATTGATGAATGATCCTGATTAGTGAATGATGATTGATGGTGACTGATTGATGATGATCGATGGTGACTGATGGTTGGTGACAAATGATGATTCATGATGATTGATACTTGATGATGACTGACGAGTGATGATAGATGAAAGATTATGTTGGGTGTTAACCCGCCGCATCCCAGAGACGTGAATTCACGTCCTCACATGATGTGCACTCATATCCTGGAGACGTGAATTAACGCGGCAACATTGCAAGGTCCCTAATTTGCACAATTTTCAATTTTTGCGAGTGATTTCGCGAGTGATTTTTGGCACGTATACATGGGACACCTTCCTCTATTCCTCTACAAGATGCCATGCAGGGCCAATGCCTTACACTGCATAACCTCTCCCCCCCCCTGCATGCCATTGTCTCGGCAATTCACCTGTTACCAGTGACTTGGCCAATAAAGACATTCAGGGCCAGAGTGATTCCCCAATCGATGACAATGTGGAGGACAAAGTTTGCATAGCATTAGAGGAAGAAACAGTCAGAAATGATGATCAGGTAATGTGGGAAAAAAAGGTCATGAATGGTGATGAGTTAGTGAGTGAAACAATGCTTATAATGCCTATATTACTGTTTGAAAACCAATATACTCTCGTGCTACATATAAATTCGTACCAAGTAAATAAATAAATACTGTTTATGAGTGGACAAAATAGTTACCCTCCCATAGAACTCGTTTTCTTTGGTGCCAGCCTGTTAGAAAACCCAGTCAGGTAAGGAGGTACTCGTACCTAGATCAAGTATTTTAAACCTCAGGTGAGCGATTTCTCTATGAATTTTCGATGTATCTCACCAAAAGTGGATGTTTGAGCCAAAAAAAATAAGGTCCAAAAATGTCGGGACTGGGGCATACCACTGCCCAGAAAACGTCGGAATGGGGCGGGTTAATGATGATGGTAATTGATTATGGTGATGATGATGATGATGGATGATGAGAATGAGGATGAGGGGATGGATGGATGATGAGGATGCGGACGGATCATGTTGAGGATAAATGGTGAAGATGAGGATGGATGATGAGAATGAGGGTGGATGACGAGAATGAGGATGGTTGATGATGAATGATAGATGATGGTGGTTGATGGATGACAGTGGATTATGATTGATGATGATGGATGATAGATGATGATGGATAACGGATAATGACGGATGATGGATGATGGTGGTTAATGGATGATACTAGATGATGATGCATGATGATGGATGAAGGATGATGAAAGATGACAATGGATGATGAAGATGGACAATGATGATGTTGATGGACGATGATGATGGATGATGGTGATGGATGATGGATGATGATGGATGATTATGATGGATCATGCTATGATGATGGATGATGAGGATGGATGATGGATGATAAGGATGGATGATCCCATAGATTTTTCTTTTTACCCACTAGACCTATTTTTCCACTTGTCCCATTTCCCCTGTGGACTTGTTTTCTCCATAGATTTATTTTTACTCGTTGGACCTATGTTTCCACCCTGTCCCATTTTTTCAAAGGACGTAACCTATCCCCCATGGATCTATTTTTTCATATAGGCCAATTCCCATATGGACACTTTTACATCATAAACCTATTCCCCAGCAGACCTGTTTTTTTCCCATCCATTCACCAACTGACCAAAAACGTTATTCAGTCATCCAGTTTGGTAAGTGCATTTGCTGGCTTTTGGCCTGTCCTCAGTAAAGCCACACATCTACCTAAAAAGCCCACTCACCCTCTAAGGCCACCCACCCCAATTAAGTACCATACCCACCAAATCAGCCACCCAACTTCCCCACACTGCTCACCATCTTACCCCACACTGTCGACTCCATCCACTTCCCCCATTCCACTCAACCCATATGTCCACCCACCTTGCCTACCCTTCCTACAACCCTTCCCATCACCTACCCATGAACCCAACTCACCTGGCCACCAAGCCAGGATCACTGGGAGAAGACTTGAACTTTCCACCCCCCACCCCCCCACACACAGTCAGGGACAGCTGGTTTTAAACTACAGGTTTCTCAGAGTACTGTTGTACAGTTATAAAAACATTAACCTACAGGAAACATTGCAAATTTAATCAAATAAACTCAGAGCATAAGTTAATTCAGTAATCTCCACAATCTGGTGAGATTCTTTTTATTCTCAACTTATCATCTCCAAACTTGCTGGGCTTAAGAGAGCCTTTTCGAACTGGTTAGATATTGTCTTCATTTACCCTTTCATGGTAAGAAGTCTCAAGAAAGCTGAATCAAAGCATTTGCAGGTAGAAGAATAAATCAGTAAAACACCCTCACGAACTGAAGGGGTTAAAAAGAACCGATCAAATTTGTGATTCCTCTTAGTTACCTTTACCTACCTGGAAACTCCATGACAGATGTAGCAAAGTTTCTTGCTTAGTACTCAGTCTCCGATACTTGGAATAAATTTCCCTTAGATTTTAAGTCCTACAACACTGAAAAATGAAGCGATGTTCCCGCAGACTGCAAAGAAAAACGGTTTTTCACTACAAAATCTCTATCCCTTTCCCTGGGATGACATTCTCACAGCAGCACCCCAGGATGTAAAACCTGAATTAAAGCAACCACAGCTAAATGTAATCAAGTTTAAATACTATAATTTATTTAGCATTCTTATATTAGACTGATTTTGGATCACTCATGGTCATGTTTAAAATCAGCAAAAATGGCTTGTAAAATATCGGTGCTAATGACAGAGTAGTAGAGGATGCATCATCGGGTAAGAATAAGCACATCATCATCATCAATATCATCATCGTCACCATATTTCTACTATTATGTAATGAGCAAGTATGAAATGACAGAAAAAAAAAATACTGAAGTAGGATAAATATAACAGTCAGGGAAAATATGTCTTTATTCCTCGATCATGCTATAGGCAGGTATGAAAAGAAACAGAAAGCACACACACACACACACACACACACACACACACACACACACACACACACACACACACACACACGATAGGAAATAAAACCCTACACACATCAGAAATAAAGAAGGACCTAGGTGTGATTATCAATAACAGGCTATCTCCGGCTGACCACATCAGTGAGAAGGTACGGAACATGTATACACTGCTTGCAAATATGAAAATAGCATTCACATACATAAATGAAGACATGCTAAGAAGGATAATAACATCATTCATCAAACCAACCCTGGAGTATGCATCAGTAGTCTGGAGTCCTCATCTCAAAAAACACATAGACAAGATTGAAAAAGTTCAAAGGGTCACTACAAGATGGATACCAAGATTAAGGGATCTAAGCTACGAAGAAAGACTAAATAAACTGAATCTACCAACACTACAGGAGAGAAGGAAAAGAGGTGACATGATATTGCTATATAAATGCATATCAGGGAAAGAGAAAATAGACGTAAATGATTACTTAACATATGGAGAAGCATCAGCAAGAGGACACTGCAAAAAACTGCATAAGAAGAGAGGTGATAAAGACGTGAGGAAATTCAGTTTCCCAAACAGAGCATTTGATCAGTGGAATGCACTACCGAATGAAATAGTGTGCACCAAAACAATCCACAAATTTAAGGATATGTACGATAAATATGGTTTAAGACACGAGACAGTACGAGCTTGACTCATTCCTGTAAAGATACAATTAGGTAAGAACACACACACACACACACACACACACACACACACACACACACACACACACACACACACACACACACGCACGCACGCACGCACGCACGCACCCACCCACCCACGTACGCGCGCGCTAGTAGAAAACATTGGTCTAGGAAAATGAGTCACACCTGCATTCATTACCATTCCAGACGATACACTAAAGTCCCAAAGCTCTTCCGATATTTTAGATTAACTTACGTTAATACTACCTAATATCTCGTTACTGTGAGCTGACAAACATCCACAGCTCCTTTTCAGCTCTGTTGTTGGTGAAGTGTTGTCAGACTGAAGGTTTGAACTGCTTAGTAACCAATGAGACTCAATACCTATAACAAAACTGTTGCTCATTAAGTTTTACACAACTACGACTAGCATTGAACCTGCTACAGTAGTCCAGTTCCCTGAGATAAAAAAAAAAAAAAAAAAAAAAAAAAAAAACTATTGAAGGTTAATTTCTGATGATAAAAATAGCTGTAGTCAAAAGTAAACAATGCTTGTCCCTGGCAACCTTTCTTTACGTCAGCAGGATGAAGAAGCTGTTTATATCTATAACATCACTGGCAGCTGAAGGACTCTTCACCTGGTGGCAGTGATGTGAGCGGGTGGAAGAGCTGTCTTGTTATGCAAACATCCCTCAGTTTGCTCCCTATTGCTTGGAAAAAAAGAATGATGGGCTGTGGAAGCAGGACAGTTTCGATCTGCAGTCCACCAAGTTTAGGTTCTGATGAGTTTGAGGCTTCAGTCGCTATAGTATCACTGGGTCAGACAAAATATGCAACAACTCTTTGTCCACCACTGCGTGCTTCCCAACTCGAGGTTAGAGGGTGACTGAAGCGATTCAGATATATATATATATATATATATATATATATATATATATATATATATATATATATATATATATATATATATATATATATATATATATATATAATTTCTCACTTGATCCATAAGTGTCACTCAACACATACTCCCCAGACACCTCATCTCCATTTCTTTCAAACTTTTCCTCTCTGCTACACCCATATTCCATGCTCAGCCCCATATAATGCACTCGGTACCCCAACACCCTCATACAGCCTTCTCTTTACATCCGTTCTAAGAGAACGACATCTTCCATCCACAGCAACATGTGACCCTAAATACTTAAACTCTACCTCCTCGAGCAATTCACCATTCAAAACTATATTCATCCTCCTACCATCTGCCGACCTTGTACACTTCATCACTTTACTCTTATTCTCATTTACTTTCAATTTCCTCCTTTCACACACCCTTCCAAACTCCTCTACCAACAGTCTTAATCTCTCCTCTGAATCAGCCACCAGTGTAGTATCATCTGCAAACAGCAGCTGCTTCAGATTCCACTCTCTACCATCAACATTCACCAGACTCAGACCTCCACCAAAAACTCTTGCATTCACCTCCCTTACAACACCATCCATATAAATACTAACCGGCCATGTCCCGTTGATGTATGTATCCGTCCACACGTTTGGTCACTGTCAGTCCTGTTGACCTGTATAAACACGCATCAATTGCAAGGTCCCTAATTTTTTCAATTTTTGCGCATGATTTTTGGTACGTATACACGGGACACCTTCTTCTACAAGATGTCAGGCAGGGACAATGCCTTACCCTGCATGACGTCCCCCCTGCCCGCACACCATTGTCTCGGCAATTCACCTGTTACCAGTGACCTGGCCAGTAAAGACATGTCGTGCCACGGTACGAAATTCAGGACCAGAGTGATTCTCCAATCGATGACAATGTGGAGGACAAAGTTTCCACAGCATTAGAGGAAGAAACTGTCAGAAATGCTGATCAGGTAATGTCGCCAAAAAAGGTCAGGTACGTTGATGTGTTTGGTGATTGAAACAATGCTTATATTGCCTATATTACTGTATGTAAACCAATATACTCTTGTACTATACATAAATTCGTACCAAATAAATAAATAAATACCGTTTATGAGTGATGTGGAATAGTTACCCTCCCATAGAACTCGTTTTCTTTGGAGTCAGCCTGATAGACAACCCAGTAAGGTGAGGAGTACCTCTACCTGTATCCAGTATTTTAAACTTCAGGTGAGCGATTTCTCTATGAATTTTTGATGTTTCTCACCAAAAGCAGAGGTTTGAGCAAAAAAAAAAAAAAAAAAAATCCAAAATTGGTCGGGATTGGGGGAAGTAAATGGAGGAAAATCAGTCAGCACGGGACGGGTTAAACAACCAGGGCGACATCACACATCCCTGCCGCAGCCCCACTCTCATGAGAAGCCAATCACTCACAGTATTTCCCATTCTTACACACGCTCTACTATTTACATAAAAACTTTTCACCCCTTTTAGTAACCTACCATCAAGTCCATGCAATCCTAAAACAGTACACAAAGCCTCCCTATCAATTCTATCATATGCTTTCTCTAAAAACATGAATGCCCAAAACACATCCTTGCCTTTCGCTAAATACTTTTCACACACTTGTCTCACAGCAAAAACCTGATCCACGCAGCCCTTTCCTCTCCTAAAGCCACACTGCTCATCACCAATCACTCCCTCTGTACCCTCTCTAACTCTCTTAATTAACACTCTACCACACACCTTACCTACAACATTCAATAGACATACACCCCTAAAGTTGGTACATTCATACTTATCATCCTTGCCTTTATATAACGTGACCACACAAGCACTTACCCTTCCAATTGGCACCATACCTTTCACAAAGTACACATTCAATAGTCTTACTAAGTAGTCAGCGACAGTCGCTCCACCACACTTCAGGCATTCCACAGCACACCCATCCATACCTGCAGCTTTCCCTTTTTTCATATCCTTTACAGCCTCCTGCACTTCTTCCTTCGTGATCAAAGAATCATTGAACTCTCCCAGCACATTTATTCATTGCACCCTTCCATCTGCCAGTCTCAGCTACCCTTTCCTCCTCTACACTTAACAGTCTTTCAAAATACTATGCCCATCTCTTCCTTACTGCATCCATTTCAAATAACATCCTTCCATCCTCTGCTTTTACTCGCTCTTCCTTCCCGGACTCTCCCTTTCGCACCCTTTTCACCTCATTCCAAAACATTTTCTTATTCTGTTGAAAGTTCTCAGTCAACTGCCTACCCCACCTTTCATCTGCTGCCACTTTAGCATCACATACAGCCCTTCTTGCCCTATTCCTCTTTTCTTTATACCTCTCATATACATCTCATCCTTCCTCTGCAGCTACACTTCATGCGCATGTCTCTTCTCAGCCACAGCCATACTTACTTCCTCACACCACCATTCACTTCCTTTTCTTACACCACCACCCACACGTCTTACACCACACACCTTTTTGCATGCCCCACCACAGCGCTCTTAAACAACTGCCATTCCTCCTTCACACTGACATTTTCCTGATCTTTCACTGTATTCCACACATTATTCAATTTCTCCTGATGCTTTATCATTTTCTCTCTTTTATCCAACTCACTCACTTTCAAAACCTCCGTGCCACACCTAACTCTCCTAGCTCTCACCCATCTCTTACCTACTCTTAACTTTCCCTCCACCAAGTAGTAGTCAGACATACCTCCAACCTCCCCTCTCAGAACTCTCACATCCAACAATCTTCCTATTTCATTCCTGGACACAACCACATAGTCCATCAATGCTCTGTCAACAACCCTTCCACCCTCCTGTCTAACCCATGTATACTTATAAATATCTTTCTTCTCAAACAGGGTATTTCCAATCACCATCTCTCGCTCAGTGCACATCCTTATCATTCGTTCCCCATTTTCATTTCTTCCAGGCACACCATGCATACCAACTACACCTTCAACTGCTACATTTCCCACTCTAGCATTCAGGTCTCCCATCATTATCACATTCACATTTACTCCAAAACTCTGCAGACACTCATCAACATAACTCCAAAAAGACTCCCTCACTTCTTTATCCTTTTCACTACCAGGCCCATATGTACTCACAAACACACACAACTCACATTCAAATTTCGTTTTCACTCACATCAGTCTCGATGTCACCTCCTTCCATTGTTCGGGAGATGGCTGATCGACTTGAGCAGAGGGTGTTGCGATGGTGTGGGCATATGGAGAGAATGGATAATGAGCGATTGGTGAAAAAGATAACTAGATCTGATGTGAGAGGTGTAAGGCTGAGAGGGAGACAACAAATAGGATGGATGGACAGTGTGAAGAGAGCGTTGGATGTGAAAGGGATGTCTGTTGAGCAAGGAAGATTGGCTGTGCATGACAGAAATAATGGAGAGAAATTGTGAATGAATAAAAGAAGACGCAGCCCTGAGGGGATACTCTCCCGCATTTGGTTTGATCAGCTAATCAGGTCAGGTGTGGGTAAGAGGATGGGTCTATTATGATGTGGCAGGGCTAAACCAGCTCTGCTGTCGGGTCCTGCTGCAGATGTCACTGATTGCACTGCGTAGTTGACCCTCGTGCGGTGTGGTGTGGTGAGGATCTGTCCCTTCTCCTCTTTGGGGCTAAGATGCGAATGAATATGTTTGAGTGGATGAGTAAATGGGGAGTGTGTCTTCCTGTCTCGGCTACCTCCCTTTCCATGGGGGAAGCATCCTAGGTATATAATATATATATATATATATATATATATATATATATATATATATATATATAGATATATATATATATATAGATATATATATGTTTATATATATATATATATATATATATATATATATAGAGAGAGAGAGAGAGAGAGAGAGAGAGAGAGAGAGAGAGAGAGAGAGAGAGAGAGAAGGAAAAGATGCAGGATAAAGAACTGAATAATATACAGCAAGGAGGGATTACAAATGATACGGAAATGGGAACGAACTCTGAGTATTTGCAAAATGTAACAGTGAAGATTATGGCAGATATAAGGGCTGCAGAAAGGATAAAAAAGATAAGAGGATATAAAAAGAAAGGGTCATAACAAAACAGGAAGGCATTAGGTGTGGAAATCGAGAGGGAATTCTGTCTTGACAGATGGTGAAATATACTTGTAAATGCGAATACAAGAACAATATAAAAGTGAGGAATGGGGAAAGAAACGATACAGGTTATGGGAATGGAGAAGAGTTTGGGAAATGTATGTGAATGATGGAGGGATGTTGAGTGCCAGAACATACAGAAGTGAGGACTGCAGAAAGGAAGGAAGGATGGCAAAGCAATGGGAAAATAGAGAATGGAAGATATATTTAATGGAAAGAAAGATTGGAGATGAGATAAGGAATTTCGGGTTTGTTTTCATTTTTAGCACATAACCTACCAGTGTACTGGGGAAGGGTACTGACGTGGTAAAGGTATCTGGGTTGGTATACATTAAACATCCCAACCAATTCAGGCAGAATCATTGTTTCTAACTAGGAGATTTCCGTCTTTTTGCAGCCTATTACATGTATTCATTACCAGGATTGGACAGTACTGTTGCTGAACATCCTTTCCATAGAACTTCCTTGTGACGAGTACCATATTGCAGTGTTCACAACTCTTTGGAACTCATCATTTAAGACAGATAGATTGAAATTTTACCTCTATATTCTTTTCACTTCAAATAGATATAAAACTGCCATATCTTCATACTGAATACTGAGCTATACAATGAGAGTTTGACTAAGTTATTGTGCTAATCACAAAGAGGTGCAATGAAAAGAATGCCGGGCCGTAGCACTGTCATATTTTGCCGCAGATCTATGGGAAGTAGGCTGCTAAGAACGAAAATTTCCTCAAAGTTAAGATGAATTTACCACATTGAATGAGAACAGAGTATACTATTAAGACATTTTTATCATTCACATAGGTTAAGATTTTTTAATAACTCCGAATGCTGGGCACTGGAAGAGTAAGAAGAGGCTGCCAGTGGGTGAGACGAATCTGCACTGTGTTTCAGCAGAAGAATACAGGCATTCTTATTGCATGTATAGCCCGCATAAAAAAAAAAAAAAAAAAAAAAAAATAGTGGGTATGGGTAGAAATGATGACGTGTATCATCTTCTTGATCTATTTTGTGGTTACTTAGTAAAAAATAAAAAAAAATGTGGAAATGGATTAGAATGACAACGTTTAGTCCTACAGCAAACATGCACTCTCCCCTGGATATGCTTTGTGAATGAGAAGTATATAGCATTTTATATTTATATGTCGTGGAAATAAAATATATCAATATATATAAAACCGACGTATGTGGCATAACATTTATTCCTAATGTGAACTGGTAATAATTTTATGATGTGCATTGTGGAAGAGAAAGATTATAGACTTTCAGATATCACTGATATCTCGTCCAAAATGCAAAACAAAGAAAAACACACAAAGCTGAATAATTTTATCCCTAAAATGGACATGTTCCTTCATATGGATACGTTCTGGAGGGGTTATGGAAATAGAATATACAAATCATCTAAAGCTTCAATGCTGGTGCAGCTTGTATTCAAAGAAGGACAGTGTTGGCTTTGAATACTGTGCAGACAAAACCAGATCCGAGTGGGAGTTCATTTGCGTTGCAGAATGTGAATGCAGCCATTGTCCTTTCCGTGAATGTAATCACTCAGGTACACTCGCCCCAAAAAGTATCAGTGCAGAATAGGAGTATGTATTAAATATTATGACACACAGAATGAAGGAAACTGGAAATTGTGGTTCTGTCCTCCTACACGCAGGCTTCCCAGATTACAAATGACTGCTATTTCAGATATACCTCTTGTGTCCTTCATAATGTGTAGAGAATGGCCGTAAATGGTATAATAGGTACAGGTATTAATGGGCTGTCAGTGCCACATGATCAAATAATTCAGGATGGCATCAGACCCACAGTGCACCGATTCTTTCTGGAGCGAGTATATGTAGCACCTGCCACTGGAAAAGGCTGCAAAGTAACTTCACATACAGTTTTATATCAGTAGTCAACATTTGACTACAAAAGTGTATATGGTAATTTGTCTGCCGATAAGTAATGTATAAATAAATTCTCCAGCCATACCGTAACTGGTGTTTATTGCATTCATCATTTCATTTGAGTCTAAATATGGTGCGGTGACGTATCAGCTTGATTGTGAACGTAGCTAGCTAGATATGTTTGGCGTGGGAGGCAACCATCCACCCTTTTTCTCAGTGTGTTTTTCATCAAGTATTTTATCACCACATTTGTATCAGCATTCAAGAACATCTTCAAGATTATCTCATTTTTCCTTATCATTTATTAGAATCTCATGTCCTCTAATCGTTAATCATCTTTTCATAACTGTTCCATGTTATTTAAGAAATACATTTTTAACCCATCCCATCCGGGTGACATGTATGCATGTTCTCCCAGGGCCATCCGGGTGTCATGTATACATGATCTAGTACTTCGTGTCATTGTTTGAATACTCAGCTGATTATTTTCTGCACCCACACCCACTGGCAACCCCCCACTCGCATCCCAGTCATGCTCCAGTTGCCTGTGTACCTTTGTGATGGATAGGCCTACATGTAAAGATATTCCTGCGTCCCGACCCTCAGCCGCCCGCCTGCACCATCTGACTTCCACTCTTATGAAGTCCAAAGGCCCTCGGAGGAAAGGCCTTAGTGATAGTGCAATAGGGAGGGAGTTAGATGTAACATTATCACCAATTGTGAGAGGGGAAAGTGACTCCTCCTTTGAAGAACCAGACTTACCCATGTTGAGTATGGAAAAATATGCATCAGAGGAGGAGAGTGACCATGAATTCGCCACTGTGCAGCGATATTTTCCGTCTGCAGGATCATCAGCCTCTCCTGGTGATGAAGGATCAGATGTAGTTGATGATCCTACAGAGGGTGATATACGCACAGTGGGGAAAGTGGCGGGGCAGGTAGAGAGTGAAGGAAGCAAGGAGGCTGGTGGGAGAAGAAAACGCCTCAAGCTGAGCCGCCGGGCAGGAGAGCGGCTTAGGGTGGAATTTTCCACCCATACACCGTCACCACAGCGTTCACCCATATGGCCTGGATCATTTCAATCATCACCCCATGGATCACCATGCCAGCCTGCATCACTCCAGGCCTCACCACACTGACCTGCCTCACCACGCCGACCTGCCTCACTTCCGGCCTCATCACGTGCCTTACCATGCCGACCTGCCTCACCACGTGCCTCACCATGCTGACCTGCCTCATCCCCTGTATCACCATGCCGACCTGCCTCACTTCAGTTCTCACCATGTGCCTCACCACACCAGCCTGTATCATTACAGGCCTCACCACGCCGGCCTGCATCACTACGGGCCTCACCACGCCAGCCTGCCTCACCACGTGGAGCGCCACACTGGCTTGCCTCAACACATGCTACTTCACCATAGCCCATCCGGATATGTTGGTGCAGGTGCACACAGCAGGCACTTGCCCACTGACTCCTTTCACCAACATCATCACCACCATGATCACAGTCACCAGCATCATCAACTGCATCATCTAATGGTAAGTCAGCAGAATCACCAACATGCCACCATGCTAGGGGCCGTGGCAGGTCACGGGGCGGATCACGTGCACAGCAGGCAAGGCAGGAACCATGGACTCATAGGTTTGAAACCTTTGTGTGGGAGGAAGGGATGGAGTTTCAGCCTGAAATACATGTTTTTGATGACACAAACGCAGGTGTGCAGCCAGAATTGCCCTGCAACAGAGCTTCTTCTGCAGTGGACTTCTTCCTTGCTTTTTTTCACAACAGCAGTGATGGAGTTCATTGTGAAAGAAGTGAACAGTTTCAGGGACTTCTGCTGCAATTGGGCTGAAACCTCGCATGGGAGAGGGAGTGTGAAAATAAAGAAATGGACTGCAATGAGTGTTAACGAAATGTATGTTTGGCTACGCTTGACATTGTTGATGCCTCATGTTAGGAAACATATCATACATGATTACTGGCTCGTGGACGATATTGCTGCGACGCCAGTATTCGGTAAGTATATGCCACTTGATCGATATCTTGACATCTTGAGGTATCTACATTTTTCCACCAATATGGGCCCACATCCGAATGATAGGCTGGGGAAAATTCGCTCGATTCTAGAGATGATGAAGGAGAAACTTCAATCATATTTCAGGCCATTTCAGAAGGTTGTTATCGACGAGTCACTTGTTTTGCTCAGGGGACATCTTGCCTTCATTCAGTAAGTTCCATCTAAGAGACATCATTTCAGAATAAAGTTCTTTGTCTTGTGTGGTTGCAAGACTGGGTACATGCTTGATTTCATTGTGTATACAGCGAGTGATGCAGTGTTGTTGAAAGACAAACCCCATGGTTTCTCTGGTTCTGTGGTCAAGAAACTAATGGACAGGTATTTTGGTGGCAACCATATCCTTTACACTGATAATTATTACACGGCACCAAGTCTTGCAAAGTACCCGCAAGAACACCAAATTGGATCGTGTGGCACTGTCCATGCAAAGAGGAAGCATTGGTCATCCTTTCCCAAAGGCACCGTGAAAGGGGAATACAGGACCTTGTGATCAGGTAAACTCCTGGCAATTCACTGGCATGATAAGAGAAAGGTGCATGTCCTCTCTACAGTCCACGAAGGTAGGTTGACTGACACATGCAAGGTCGATAGAAGGACGAGACAGCCAGTCTTCAAGCCTAATGCCGTTCTGGACTATAATGTGAACATGCGACTCGTTGATAAATCAGATATGGAGATCGGCACAATTGACTGTCTGAGGAGGTGCTGTAAGTGGTATAAGAAGGTATTCCTACATGTACTGGACATCTGTTTACTGAAAGTCTTCATTCTGTACAAAGATTTTACACAGACCAGCACACCCCTCAGACAGTTCGAGAAGGATGTGATTTACAGCCTTCTGGAGAGGTTTGGACACGTTATTCCTTCCGTGAAACGTAGGCACAGTGTACAGCAACTGCCTGACTGCCTGCAGTGCAGGGACTACCTCAGCAGGCATTTCAGGGGAATCTTACCTCGCACACCTGCAGGCAAAGAAGCCTTCCGGCGTTGCTTTCTTTGCGCCAATTCATCGCGCCGACCACAGCAACGCCGTATGACGAAGTGGTGGTGTGCTGAGTGTGAGGTTGCACTGTGTACTGACTGTTTCTTTGATTTCCACGCAAAGCTCGAGTGGTAGGAGTCTGGGTATTATGAATAAGTTAGTTTTGTACATACTGGTATGTTGTTTTTTGTTGAAACAGATAATATGATTTCAGTGCTCTGCATATATTTATGTGAGTAATGGAGGCGGAAAGTATGTTTCATGATCAACTTGCAGCCGTATTTTATTTGGGAAACATTTGCTTATACATAATTATGATGAACAATTATAACTCAAAGGAAAGAGAAAGTCACAGTGGTAAGTATTTCTGTTTGTGGGCACTACATAAATGACTACCGGTACTTGGTTCACATTTTATTTATTTATTTATTTTTTTCCAGTAGTACTTGTAGTGGTAGTAGTAGTGGTAGCATGTGTGGTAGTAATAGCAGTAGATGTGATAGTTGTAATAGTAGTAGTTGTGGTAGTGGCAGTAGTACTTGTAGTAGTGACAGTTGTAGTATTAGTAGTTGTTGTAGTGGTGGTTGTACTTTTACTTCTAGTAGTAATAGTATTATATCTAGGAGTTGCAATATCCAGACTTCTACTCGATCACCAATGTCAGAATCGAGCAACAATCCTAGCCAAACATACATTTCCGTGTGTGTGTGTGTGTGTGTGTGTGTGTGTGTGTGTGTGTGTGTGTGTGTGAGAGAGAGAGAGAGAGAGAGAGAGAGAGAGAGAGAGAGAGAGCGAGTGCCTGTCTGTCTGTCTGTCTGTAACAAGGAAGATGAGCAGCGTGAGTTCAAGGTCGCAGCTACTGTGACCGGCCTTCATTCACTCAATACGACCGATTATGGACAAATATTCACGGAAACAGTGTTTGTAATGGATTTTGGTGTCCTGGAAGTGTCATCAAAGTGATATAGGTGTGGTGGGCTTGTATAAGCCATTGTTGTGTCACCGAACCTCCGCCACGCACACGGACACCGGCGAAAAAACACAAAAAATTGCCCTCATTCCCCACTCACTCACTCTCCCTATCTGCACTTCATGGGCCATCTGATGCCATCAACTTGAAGTCGAATGTTTGTTGAGTAATTGAAACCTTATTTTTTCCAATTGGTTAAGTATTAACAGATATATAAAGCATTAAAGATAGACGATTTTGCCGATTTCTGTCGGAAATGCTTGGCTACGGGGAGCGCTCGCGACATCTGCCGGATGGGAGGGGTTAAACAGTTTTTAGTGTACTGCGTTGTTTTTCAAAGATCAGTGATATCCCCTCTCTCTCTCTCTCTCTCTCTCTCGTCATCCTTTTATTCCCCTTTCCTCCTCTACTTGTTTTGTCCATTTTCTTCCTCGGAGGACTCCTTTTCCAACGGCCCTATATATTGAACTCCTGCCTCAGAGTGCCATTGCCTTCCTCAACACTGTTGGCAGCCTCTCTATGTCTCTCTTTACGATGTCCGTATGGTATGACTCCAGCTGGTGCAGATTTGGCTTAGAACCGGAGATATATGAGATTGGGATCAGCGAAATATATACATCCTTCAAATTATATATGGCGCCACTGTGGGCTCAATTATTATGGATGTAGACAAACCTCTCTCACAGAGATGCATTTACTGTACAATGTTCATACACCAAACTGTATACCATCCTTTACTGGGCAGTTTTATGTATTTCTAGTTAATTTATGAATACCGAGAGTATTATATTTGCATTGCTATCATGGGATGGGTCCTCACTCCATACTTTAAGTGGCGCGATTCAGTACTTTGAGGGGTAATAAGTTGTGGGGATCAACACTGAGTTACTATATACTAATAAATAACCAGACGGTGAAGAGTGGCTCTTGTAAACTTATGATCTGATCTGCGTTGCCTAGCAAACTTTTAGCGATATTATTTACGAGTATCACAGATGGTGGACGAAGTGGATCTTTATTATTGGCCATATCTTCACAGCTGCCTCGGAACTGTGTTAAAACCTACAAATCCTCAGTAACCAATCCCTTCATATCTAGCCGGGATTTTAGGGTTGTTCAGTCCCTTTTTTAGATCTATATCCCCCAAGTGCAAATGCATTCTTGCTTATCAGGCTCATAGATTCACTGGGATATATACATGAATATGAATATATATATATATATATATATATATATATATATATATATGCGAGAGGGATGTCTGTTGAGCAAGGAAGAGTGGATGTGCGTGACAGAAATGAATGGAGAGGAGTTGTGAATGAATAAATGATGACACAGGCCTGAGAGGATATTCTCCCCCATTTTGTCTGATCAGCTGATCAGGTCAGGTGCGGGTAAGGGGATGGGTCTATTATGATATTGCAGAGGTAAACCAACTCTGCTGTCGGGCCCTGCTGCGGATGTCACTGATTGCACTGTGCAGTTGACCCTCATGCGGTGTGGTGCAGTGAGGATCTGTCCCTTCTTCCCTTTGAGGCTAAGATGCGTTGAGTGGATGAGTATATATATATATATATATATAGCCATCATCCAATCCTACATTGCCCAATGAGGAGTGTAGGAGCCCGGGGCTAGGCAGTTGGTCTCGACTTTTAAGATGAGAGTGACCAGCCTCACTCATCCCTGAGTGGCATTACATGAGCAATCAACCCCAACCATCCCTTGGATATAAACCTGCACCGGCTCAATCCGACTGGAGCGCAATAAATACCCACTATAACACCAAGTGCCAAAATTTGGCTGTATGCTTACTACCCAGCGTAGTAAATGGTTTCCTGGTGAACAGGAAACCATTTGGCTTGTCACTCAATGTAGAGTCACCCACAGGCAGAAGGAAGAGGAAGGAAACCATTTGGTTTGTCACTCAATGTAGAGTCACCCACAGGCAGAAGGAAAAGGAAAGAATGAAGGAAATAAAGACAGTGTATAGAGAGAGAGAGAGAGAGAGAGAGAGAGAGAGAGAGAGAGAGAGAGAGAGAGAGAGAGAGAGAGAGAGCTTTTATTGTTCTTTTACCTAGTCTTGGGACCGTGATAAATCATAGCGAAACATTCGGCCAGCCAACAGTTCACATCTTTTCAGCCTCGTGATGTCCTCACTTTGTTCTTGCTACCACGCTATGCTCCACAGCAGGAGAAACTTTCCTATATTTGTAACCAATCCCTTCATCTTGAGAGACATTTCTTAAGTTGGCGAAAATACTTTGGAAAATGCAAGGAAAACAATAATATTGGATTCAAAAGGTAAAATATCAAGAACATTCGAAAGTTGCCGATATATCCTTGTCATTAGTACTGAAGTGTCTTGAAAATTCGCTTATTTCCTCTGCCAAGCAGGTTACGTTTTACCCAGTGTTGGTTAGTTTGTTTATATGTCTGACTTTTAGCAGGATTACTTAAAAAGTTGCGAACGGGTTTTGATGAAATTTTATGGAAAGGTGGGCCATGGGTCAAGGAAAAAAAAAAAAAATAAATTCTGGGACAGATCTGGTTCCACATCCGGAGTATACACCACACTGTCTCCAAAAGTTATCAGTGAATTTCAATGAAATTCTGTGGAAAGGCGGACCATCGATCGAGAAAGAGTTGATTAAATTTGGGGGCAAATCTGGATCCAGATTCGGATCCTATCTCCACGGATCCGAATCCGGATCCGGATCCTTATTATTGGCGATGGAATTGGTGGAGGTATGCGCTCTCTGAGGGCTTTCAAGTATACTTTGGGCTCCCATGTCTGTAAAGGATTATAATAAGTAGCAGCTTTCAGCTAAGCTGTATACGGATATCTTTTTTTTTTTTTTTTTTTTTTTTAATGTGTCTGACTCTGGGCATAGGCTTCACAGCCTGCTATCAAGGCCCAGCTGTCCTCCTACATACCATGCACCTCTACTGGGTATGATCATAATGTGTGAATGGTTTCTCAGTCGTTTCCTGCCTGAACCTAGTGATATAAGGGACTTTACGAGGTCGTTAACAGGTCAGCATATGCGGTATCATTCTTTTTTTTTTTTTTTCCCATTTTGCAGTTTACATTTTAATTGCGGTTCACTTATGGGATTATAAGGGATGATCCATATGTTGTGTTTCCCTTGTCACTAGCTGGAGTATTTTCGTGTGTTGTGGGGACGGCAGTCAATGGTAATAAAAGAGTAATAAAGAAATGCATGTTACTGGTTTTATCCCATTAAGCTTTATATATATATATATATATATATATATATATATATATATATATATATATATATATATATATATATATATATATATATATATATATATATATATATATATATATATAATTTACTGTCATCCACAGTACTTTTCCCTTCTCTTTTCCAAAAATGATCGCTATTACTGAGGGTTGCTTACACCTTCATCCTGTTTTATAACAGTTCCTTTATTCTTTCTGAGTGAAACGAATTTACATCAGATTTCTTGAATATAATGAAACTTTGGCCTTTATGCATATAGCGTTTATTCTTTTTTTTCTGTACCTTCATTTTTAGCTTCCTTTATGCCAGTACAACAGCTACTGTTGTAGACAACCACTGTTCTTCTAAAGCTTTTAGTAGTGCCTAGCAGGGTACTCGGTGTTGCCCTGACCAAAAAGGGGAACACTCCAGTCCTATTTTACTCTGGTTCAATCTGTCTTTCTACTCCAGAAAGACCATATACTCTTATGCTTCCGAGAAGGGATCGTAACAGGTCCAGGAACTTTCCATTTCAGCTTTCGCAGAGTAACGGACAATATTTGGGAGCACTTGCTTACTATTTCCGGTGACGTCAAATGACATCCAACTGGTGACCTCAAATGTCCTCGGAGGTCAACCTCACATAGCATAAGTCCGAGTTGGTGGTCACGTGAATCTCCATGCCAAAAATTGGGCTACTTGGTCCAGTCGTTAGAACATGTACTACCGGTGACTTCAAATTACCTCCGACTGGTGATCTCAAATGACTTTGGAGGTCAACCTCACACAGCCTGTGTCTGAACTGAAGGTTGTGTCTCCGTGCCAAATATTAGGCTGCTGGGCCCAGTCGTTTCAGCGTGTGTTACCAGGCACCTCAAATGACCTCGAAGGTAAGCCTAACATAGCGTATGCCTGAATAGGAGGTCATGTGAGTCTCTATGCCAAAAATTCGAATGACTGGATCCAGTCATTGAGACTGTATTACCGGAGACCTCAAATGACCTCCGACAAGTGACCTCAAATAACCTCTGGGGTCAACCTCACATAGCCTATGTCCGAACTGGAGGTCATATAAGTCCCCTAGCCAAAAATTTGCTGCACGGGTACCCGGCGTTGCCCGGGCCAAAAAATAGACGAGCACTCTACCGGTGACTTCAAATGACATAGACCCGAATTTTGACCTCCAGAAAACCACCCTGATTCAGAATATATATATATATATATATATATATATATATATATATATATATATATATATATATATATATATATATATATATATTGTTACGGAACAGAGAAAGATAATGTACACTTTAAGTTAGAATACTAAAAATCACTACTGTCCCGTAAAGTTCCAGGTTCAAAACAAAAGAGTTAGGTAAAATTACAAGTTAAAGTTTAATGCTCAAACTAACAACAAAACATTCAGGACTCATAAGGATAATGTAATGGCAAAAAACAGGTTAAATATATGGTTAACTGCAATAGCCTCTATTAACACTAAATTAGCAAGAGTAAATTTATCTAAGTCAGCCCTGATAAAATGAAATACCAGATAATACTCAGTGAATGCAAGATATATTATTACAGATACAAAATATTATTAATAAGGGCTGACTACCAAAACACATGAATCACAAAAACCTTACTAGGCCTAAGAATTAACACCTTACGCTACACAGTACAAGAAAAAATGCAATAACAGTTATACTCAAATTACACAGCTGCTAGATGGTTGGAGACTTCCTGAGCACTCACAATAATAACAACTGTACAGGGGAGGACAGAGATGTGAACAAAATGAGGAGGAGATTTAAGTGGCAATAATGTAGAGACTGAGCTCATTATATAGGGGCCAGCAGAGCTTGATACAACTTGTAAGAAGGACGCGCAAATGAAGCCATGAGGACAAAGAGTTGACAATCCTGCTCTGAACAACAGAAAGAACGACTTACTCTACTATAAGGGAGGAGGGGGGGAGTGAGGTAGAACACGCTCGTGATCAAACATGCAGCATACTGTACGTTAGAATTACACAAGGATGATGAAATCATAGGCTATGACACAATATATATATATATATATATATATGTCTGTATATTTTGGGGGGTCTCTGGCCCTTGGTTAGGGCGTGATTGAAGGACAAACGAACAAACAAACAACGTGGCCTTTTTTATATATAAAGATGATCTCTGGGGCTCTGTCCTGCCTGCAACCCTCTTCTTCAGTTCACCAAAGATGTGAGTTGTACTCTATCCCTAATAAGCGAATAACCCACCCTTCAATTGTTCACCCACTTTTCACAACGCCCATCACAGTGGTTACTATAGCAGTCATGAGACCAAGCTATGATTTCTGTGCTTCATTTTCATGATTGAGGGAAAAAAAAAATTCAGTGTGTTAAGAATATAATTCTTCCATCGCTTAGGAGCCTGAAACTGCCATAATTACCCAGCAGTACGCGGCTAATTGCTTCATGTCAGTATCCGTGAGGTATCATTCTGTCCGGACCCATCGAGAAAAGTGGCATTATTTCCTTTGCATAATCTGATTCTCAGAGATTGCGTGTGCTTACGTCACTGACAAAGTAATGCAAAACACTTACAAATATTGTAATATTGTGTGTGTGTGTGTGTGTGTGTGTGTGTGTGTGTGTGTGTGTGTGTGTGTGTGTGTGTGTGTGTGTGTGTGTGTGTGTGTGTGTGTGTGCTAATTACATGAAGCGTTAGAGCGAAGCTGATGCACAGGTATATTGGTCTCTGAGGTCTCCGTTCTTTGAATCAAATGATTTATGCTTCTTATGAATTCTGCATTGGGTTCAATATTCTCTCTCTCTCTCTCTCTCTCTCTCTCTCTCTCTCTCTCTCTCTCTATATATATATATATATATATATATATATATATATATATATATATATATATATATATATATATATACTCTGTGGTACAGTGGTAGAGTGTGCGTTTCGTACACGGGTGAGCCAGGGTTCGCGCCCCACCAGAGTAATAAACTTTGGGAGTGTTCACCCGACCACGTACTGCACTGGTGGACACCAGGGGTGCTGTGGTTGAACCAGTGTCGCTTACTATAAAGTATGCTTGCACCCAGTCGGCTTGCGCGGGGCGATTACACTTGGTTCACAGACTACACACACATCTAAAGCGACTACAACACGACAATTACACTAACAAGCACTTCTCACCCTACATACAATCTCTACCAGACAGCCTAAGCCACTTGGTAGAGATACATTGGCTGTATCGTCCCGACTTCGGTGGGGATCGGCCGGTACAGCAGTGGATACTCAAAACGGCTGATGATGATGATGATGATGATGATTCTCTGTCTCTCTCTCTCTCTCTCTCTCTTTATATATATATATATATATATATATATATATATATATATATATATATATATATATATATATATGAGTGTAGCCTATACACTGTATATACACTGTATATGGCTAGTGAGGGAGTGATCGCCCTCTACCTACACAGATCAAAAGCCCTCGGGAGCAGTAGGGTGGTTGCTTTCTCAGGCAGAGGAACTCCTTGAGAGTGAAATGGCTGGGAAGCATGCCGGCACGTGACTGGCTACAGCATAGCTGGGTCTTTCGGGTGTGGGCAATCAGGCAAGTTAGCTGCCTACTGCGACTGCAACACAATGGCGAGGTGTTCAGGAAGTTAGCCAAAGAAACCTTGATGGACTCTGAAAGAACAATAATGGCCCCCAGTCCCGTGCAGCCCTTAAATGGGCAGGGGGTGCTAAGAATCTCACGGTTGCCTCAATTACAATCTAATTCCTTTGTTAATGCAAAAAATACAATTAAAATTGGTAACTGGAATGTGAGAACGCTAAATCATGACGGTAAAGTCGATGAGTTAGTGAAGGTTTTTCAAAATTACGGACTTGATATTTGTGCTCTGACAGAAACTAGATTAACTGGAGTCGATAAGTTGGATTTGGAGGATGGTATACGTTTATTGATATCTGGCCGACAGGACGGAATGCATTATCAGGGAGCAGGATTGTTGCTGGGTTGTAAGGCAAATAAGGCTTTATGTGAGTGGGATCCTATAGATGAGCGATTGTTATACGCACGGTTTAAATCAAATCATGGCAACATCAGTCTGTTTGTGTGTTATGCACCTACTAATGATGCACTCGATGAAAGGAAAGACACATTTTATGAAAAGTTGCAAGAAGGAGTAGGAAGGGTACCTAGACATGATGTTTTGATCTGCGTTGGAGACTTTAATGCAGTAATGGGCTGTTCAAATGAGGGATTTGAGGCATGTATGGGTAAGATGGGAGTTGGTAGTAGGATGAGTGAAAACGGAGTGAGGTTTGGAAGCTTCTGTCTAGCAAATGACTTAGTCATCGGGGGCACACTCTTTCAGCATTGCAATATACACAAGACAACTTGGGTGTCGCCGTGTGGAAAATATAAAAATCAGATTGATCACATCGCTATCAGTAGGAGGCATAGAAGTTCTCTGCTAGATGTTCATGTTAAACGGGGAGCGGATATTGGTAGTGATCATCAACTCAGCATTGCAAAAATAAGGTTTAAACTTAAAAATCAGAAGAAGGAAAAATCTGATGTTGGTAGATACGATATTGTTAAGCTTAGAAGGGAAGGAGAAGAAAATGAGGAATTCAGATTAGAATGCAGAAATAGGTTTTTGGTGCTGGAAACGTTGGAAGAGGGGGAGAGAAGTGTAGATGAGATGTGGGAGGATGTGAACAAAGTTTTGCATGAGACTGCTGAATGTACGATTGGAAGGAGACATACTGTAGATTCAGGAGAAAGAAGTGGATATCAGAGGAAACGTGGGATATGATAAAAAAGAGAGGTGAGGCTAAATTGAGGAGTGAGATGCAATGCGTTGATGAACGAGATATTGAATAAGCAAGAGCTGCGTACTGGAGTTTGAATTCAGAAGTAAGAAGGTTAGCTAGGAGAGATAAAAGAAGATGTGTGGATGAAAAGGTTGCAGAGAGTGAAATCTTAATAAACAAAAATGATGGACAGAGTCAAAGAATAGCATATGAATCGATTAGAGAACTGAGTGGTAATGCAGATAAACGCAAGGAAATACCAGTTAGAGACAGGGAAGGAAATTTATTGACCAAAGATGGAGATATTAAAAATAGATGGAAAGAGCATTTTGAGACAGTTCTTTATAGACCAATACCACCAGAAGAGGATATACCGTCAGCTCAGGAAGATTTAAATATAGAAACAGGAGAGTTGAGACTTGCAGAAGTGGAGAAAGCAGTAAAACAGTTAAAGAATAATAAGGCACCAGGGGAGGATGGTTTATTTCCAGAAATGTTTAAAGTGGAGGGGGATAGATTAATAATGATCTTGACCAAGCTATTCAATAAGATATGGGTGACGGGGTTACTACCATCAGTTTGGAAGAATGGTGTAATTGTTAAAGTTCCGAAGAAGGGAGACCTGAGTGAATGTCGTAATTGGAGGGGAATCTCTTTGTCACCGATAGCTTTGAAAGTTTTCAGTAGAGTGTTGTTAAATAGGTTGGAGCCGGTGGTTGAGAGTATTCTGAGGGAAGAACAGGCTCGTTTTAGAAAGGGACGTGGTTGCAATGATCAGATCTTTATAGTTAGGCATTTGATGCAGCAAGTTAATGAAATGAGAGTACCGTTAAGTCTTTGTTTTGTTGATTTTGAAAAGGCTTTTGATAGTGTTTCGAGAGAGACTATGGGGAAGATCATGAGACATTATGGAATACCAGAGGAGTTTGTGAGGGTCATTATGAACATGCATGAGGACACATTTTGTAAAGTGATGGTTGATGGTTGTCTGAGCGATTCGTTTGAAGTCAAGTCCGGAGTAATTCAAGGTGGTGTTCTATCGCCTTTACTATTTATATTGGTCATTGATTACATTATGAAACGCGTTGGAACAGAAACCGGTGCAGGTATACTTTGGGGAGAGAACAGGAAACTTTTGGATTTAGATTATGCAGATGATATAGTTTTGATTTGTGATGGGCCAGATGAGATGCAGAGAGTGTTGGACTGTTTGGTGAGTGAAGGTCGCAAGATGGGTTTGGTTATTAATTGTGGAAAAACTGAAATAATCAATATGAATATGGAAAATGCGCAGGAATGTGTAATTGTAGGTATGGTTGTAAAGCAAGTTGATAGGTTTAAATATTTAGGTACATATTTAGCCAAGGATGGTTCTTTGAACTTTGAATTCGAGGAAAGGTTAAAGAAGGCTAATCAGGCAATGGGAATGCTTAAAAATATTTGGAATAATAACAATTTTTCTGTGCATACAAAAATCAAACTTTATAAGGTAATGGTTTGGAGTATCTTAATTTATGGACACGAGTCTTGGTACAGCACAGTGACTATGGAAAATAAATTCTTGGTGTTTGAAAAAAAAAAGCAATTAGAAGAATATTAGGAGTTAAGTGGTGGGAAAGGATACCAAATAGTAGAATTAGAGAAATAACGGAAGTGCAGCCGGTCGATGAATATGTTAGGTTCTCACGATGGAAGTGGCTAGGACATGTGTATAGGAGACAGGGAATAGTACGAGGTACACCAGGGTGGGTGGCACTTGGTAGGAGAGGTAGAGGAAGGCCAAAAGAGACGTGGGTGAGGACAATGAGACGGGAAGTTGGAGATGAGTGTTGGGGAGATCTTGAGGAGTTAGCACAAGATAGGATATAGGATATATAGGATATATATATATATATAGGATAAATATATAAATATATATATATAGATATATATATATATATATATATATATATATATATATATATATATATATATATATACAGTATATACAGTATATACTCATTCAATGGATTTCACTGAAAGACGAACCTTATTTTTGGTGAGAAAAACGCAATGTGTACTGAGAGATATATTCTGATCTGTTTGTGCATCTCCATTGGTTTTAGGATAATTAATGAATTGGAGGAGCCGATAGGAATTTTTTCCGGAATATGGAGAAGAGTATTTAAGCTAGCAGCTAGGTGAAGAATGTGATATAAAAATAAATATACCGACGTATGTAGAGTAACGTTCATTCCTAATGTGAACTCGTAATAATTTTTAGATGTGCTTTGTGGATGAGAAAGAATATAGACTTACATATACCGTATTACTGATATCTCGTGCAAAACGTAAAACAAAGAAAAACACAAAAAAAAATCTTAATTTTACTCTTAAAATGGACATGTTCCTTCATATGGATACGATCTGGACGAGTTATGGAAAAAGAAGATACAAATCATCTAAAGCTTCAGTGCTGGTGCAGCTTGTATTCACAGAAGGAGAGTGTTGCCTCTGTATACTGTGCAGTCAAAACCAGATCCGAGTGGGAATTCGTTTGCGTTGCGGAGTGCGAATGCAGCCAGTGTCCTTTCCGTGAATGTAACCACTCAGGTACACACGCCCCAGAAAGTATCGGTTCCCGCAACGTCCATCTCAGCAATTACTTCAACAAACAAGGAATGAGGCTATGGTACACCTAATGTCTGACTTGGTTTGTGTCTCTGCCTGGGGTAAAAGTAATCTTGTTGTTTTTAATGCATCAAAGATTCAGTTCTTACACCTATCAACCGGACAAAATCTTCCACAGGAGGACCCACTAATGTTTAACAATATCCAGCTCAATTCTGCATCATCCTTAAACATACTTGGGGTTTCATTCACTCGGGACTAATCTTGAAAAGATCATATTACATCTCTTGTAAAATCTGCTTCCAAGGGATTAGGTGTGCTAAGCCGACTCTGTACCTTCTTTACTCCCGCACAGTTGTTGACTTTATACACGAGTTTCATTCGCCTCTGTGTGGAGTACAACTCTCATGTGTGAGGAGGCTCTCCATATACAGCTCTACTCAATAGGGTGGAGTCAAAGGATTTTTGTCTCATTAACTCTCCTTCTCTTACTGGCTCCCTTCAACCTCTGTCTCTTTGTCACAATGTTGCATCTTTATCTCTTTTCTATCTCTGCTTCACTGGTCACTGCTCCCCTGAACTGTCTGCTTGCATCCTTCCACCTCTACGACGGGCGCGTAGCACCCGTCTAGCAACAAACTCTCATCCCTTTTCTGTCCAACTCTCTAATGCAAGAGTTAACCGTTACTCCCAGTCCTTCATTTATGCAACAGGCCAACTCTGGAACTGTCTCCATCTGTCCGACACCAGAGCTGGTTTACCCCTGCCTCATCATAATGGACCCATCTCCTTACCCACACCTGACCTAATCAGCTGATCAGACCAAATGCAGAAGAATATCCCCTCAGAGCTATAACAAGAGATTAAAGATAACATGGTGCTAGTCACGAAGAAGTGTTGTGGACAAGATTTAAAACCGTCGTATACTCTCGTCTTGACACTGTGGTACGGCAATATTCTTATGGTTAGTGTGAATTTCTCAAAGCTTAAGAAAATGGTGTGTTTTTGGTCACCATCATGCGAAATTGTCAGCCTTCAAGGGTTTGATGGATACTATTTCTAACCCTCTGAGTGCGAGAGATTAGTCCAAAACTAACAATCACAAAAGAACTAGATGCAGGAACTTCAGGGGTCTTCGTTTAATGCCCTTAGTTTTGGCTGGTGTGGTGTATTGTGGTATGAGAGGGTGGAAATTTGTAGTGCGCCGTGCTGTGTTGTGATGTAGCGTGGTGTAGTGTGGCTTTGCTGAAGTCTTTGAAGTCTTTGGGAGTGACACACCTCGCGTCCAAAAATCGTTAGCGGGAGACAGATGGACAACACCGCCTGTAGGGATAGTCCCGCATCTAAGAAGGGAGTCATCGTATTGAGAACAGAAAATTACAAAACGCTAACACATACTGAGTGGGGAAACCACAGTGGTGGTTGTAAAAGTTTGTTCCAGGCATTCTGAAAGCGAGATAACTTACTGATGTCCGCGAGTGCAGAAAGAACAGGATCAGGGTTTTTGCTGCAAGTCAGGTATGGCCGTTTGGGGAGAAGACCTGCAGTAAAGACAGATAATATTATTCTAAGGCCACTACTGCTTATCTTTCTGCCATGGCGATTATATTCAGTTCAGGAAACAATTCTCTTAGGGAGGAGCTTAATGGAGGTATATAAAACACCTTCTGTTGGAAAAGACTCTATGAAATTGATCAACGGTGATTGAAGACAAGAAAACTAAAATAAGAAATTGACGCTACCCTTAACACATGAGATATTATCTTAAGTCTCAGAACTTTGTTCAGGAAACAAAAATGAACAAGGACGAAAGTGTCGGTGGCTGGGAGTAAGAACTGGGTGTGAGGAAAATAAAAATTGATGGAATGAGCCGGAATTTTGGTGAGGGGTGAACGATTGTTTAAAATTAATCATCAAGAGCAAGAACATGACAAGCAGGCAAACAAACAAACAAATAAATAATCATCCTAAAAACAACAAAGCAAGAACACGAAGTGTTCTTCTCGATTTGGCAGGGTCGCTTAGGAAAGCAGGATTCCCCGCTTCCATAAACTGCAGAGTTCTATAAGACTAATGGGATTTCCAGATCTTTCCTCCCTTGGCTGTCCGTGATGCACAAAAAACAGGTGGGCATTATTGATTTATCTTCTGCTTCCAGGGAAAAGTTTCATGGATTTATATGGCATGAACTCTTAAAAAACATAGAAAATAGTGTCATAATAGTCTGAGTAAGTCCTCACCGTCTTTATTACGCAGAAAGGCAGAATTTACACATTTCTTACTCTAGTTTTTAAACTTTTCAACCTCCTGTTACTCACTGTCAGTTTGAAAATAGCTGGAATGAAATATAAGAACTTTGTCGATCTCATCAGGGAAAAGTGTTTTTTTCTTTTTATTTATTCATTGATTTCACCTATTTTATTTATAATTATATTCTTTTCTTCATTTATATGTGCATGGATTGGTCTTCACATTTTCCTTTCTTTGACTTCCAAGAGATGTCCTATATCATTGTCTGGATGATCCTCCCAGTAACTTTCGTAGGAAGCTTAGGCTGTCCTCGTACTTCCATTCTGTTGAATATCATCTCCCTTCCTTCTCTGGCACGAATTATTCCTCACCGAGACCTAGGCGAGGTTACCAAAGTTCGCCCATCATAATTTGACAAGTAGATTTTCGTCATTTTGCGGCTGATATACCGTACCCATAGAAAAGACACAGTTACAGTTCTTCCCACCTATCGTCGTTTTGCAGCTTATTTCCTGTAGTGAAACAACAGAATGAAACGATGCCACAGTTCTAAAGTATATCCTTTCCATAACTCCTCTTTGGGTCCAGGACCATTTTCTGATGTTAATTGTCGTTTCACTTTACCACTGGAGATGGATATATGGCAGTTTCAGGCTCAGGTAAAGCAGAGGGAAATTAGTGAGATTGTTAAACGGAGAATGAAATGGAAAGGAGAACGAAATGGAGAGATAAAAATACGAGAGATAATGAAACAAAGGGTAATGTGCCGTGGGAAACACTCGTTCATGAATGAAGGCAGAAAAGCCCAGAAGTCTATTTTGTCGAGACCGTCATTCAAGGTGAGGTGTCAGGAACCTGATACATAAACAGAAGTGGCAAGATAATTTAAAACTAATTATATCTCTGATGGGTGGATGTCGAGAAAGGGGACATGTAGTATAGTGCTCTGATCGAGGTGCTGTATTTCCCTGCATGTGAAAAGGTATGAAGGTTTCTCTTAAAAACCATTGTTAGAATGTCTGGGGGAGGGATGCTACTGAAGAGAGTATGGTAATGGTTTTATGTGCCTAGTTGGATATATGTATAGATACGTAAGAGAAGGTGACGTGCTGTAGGAAGAAAAAGTGATCGTTACTGACTAGGGACAAAGACACGCCTCCCTCGCAGGATGTAGCGTCAGACGGCAGAAAGATAAGCAGTAGTGGCCTTAGAAGAATATTATCTGTCTTTACTGCAGGTCTTCTCCCCAAACGGCCATACCTGACTTGCAGCTAAAACCCTGACCCTGTTCTTTCTGCACTCGCGGACATCAATAAGTTATCTCGCTTTCAGAATGCCTGGAACAAACTTTTACAACCACCACTGTGGTTTCCCCACTCAGTATGTGTTAGCGTTTTGTAATTTTCTGTTCTCAATACGATGACTCCCTTCTTAGATGCGGGAGTATCCCTACGGAAGGTGTTGTCCATCTGTCTCCCGCTAACGATTTTTGGACGCGAGGTGTGTCACTCCCAAAGACTTCAAAGATTTCAGCAAAGCCACACTACACCACGCTACATCACAACACAGCACGGCGCACTACAGATTTCCACCCTCTCATACCACAATACACCACACCAGCCAACACTAAGGGCATTAAACGAAGACCCCTGAAGTTCCTGCATCTAGTTCTTTTGTGATTGTTAGTTTTGGACTAATCTCTCGCACTCACAGGGTTAGAAATAGTATCCATCAAACCCTTGAAGGCTGACAATTTCGCATGATGGTGACCAAAAACACACCATTTTCTTAAGCTTTGAGAAATTCACACTAACCATAAGAATATTGCCGTACCACAGTGTCAAGACGAGAGTATACGACGGTTTTAAATCTTGTCCACAACACTTCTTCGTGACTAGCACCATGTTATCTTTAATCTCTTGTTATAGCTCTGAGGGGATATTCTTCTGCATTTGGTCTGATCAGCTGATTAGGTCAGGTGTGGGTAAGGAGATGGGTCCATTATGATGAGGCAGGGGTAAACCAGCTCTGGTGTCGGACAGATGGAGACAGTTCCAGAGTTGGCCTGTTGCATAAATGAAGGACTGGGAGTAACGGTTAACTCTTGCATTAGAGAGTTGGACAGAAAAGGGATGAGAGTTTGTTGCTAGACGGGTGCTACGTGCCCATCGTAGAGGTGGAAGGATGCAAGCAGACAGTTCAGAGGAGCAGTGACCATTGAAGTAGCGGTAGAAAAGAGATAAAGATGCAACATTGCGGCGAAGAGACAGAGGTTGAAGGGAGCCAGTAAGAGAAGGAGAGTTAATGAGACAAAAATCCTTTGACTCCACCCTATTGAGTAGAGCTGTATGTGGAGAGCCTCCTCACACATGAGAGTTGTACTCCATATAGGGGCGAATAAAACTCGTGTATAAAGTCAACAACTGTGCGGGAGTAAAGAAGGTACGGAGTCGGCTTAGCACACTTAATCCCTTGGAAGCAGATTTTACAAGAGATGTAATATGATCTTTTCAAGATAAGTCCCGAGTGAATGAAACCCCAAGTATGTTTAAGGACGATGCAGAATTGAGCTGGATATTGTTAAACATTAGTGGGTCCTCCTGTGGAAGATTTTGTCCGGTTGATAGGTGTAAGAACTGAATCTTTGATGCATTAAAAACAACAAGATTACTTTTACCCCAGGCAGAGACACAAGCCATGTCAGACATTAGGTGTACCATAGCCTCATTCCTTGTTTGTTGAAGTAATTGCTGAGATGGACGTTGCGGGAACCGATACTTTCTGAGGCGTGTGTACCTGAGTGGTTACATTCACGGAAAGGACACTGGCTGCATTCGCACTCCGCAACGCAAAGAATTCCCACTCGGATCTGGTTTTGACTGCACAGTATACAGAGGCTCACTCTCCTTCTTTGAATACAAGCTGCACCAGCACTGAAGCTTTAGATGATTTGTATCTTCTTTTTCCATAACTCGTCCAGATCGTATCCATATGAAGGAACATGTCCATTTTAAGAGTAAAATTAAGATTTTTTTGTGTGTTTTTCTTTGTTTTACGTTTTGCACGAGATATCAGTAATACGGTATATGTAAGTCTATATTCTTTCTCTTCCACAAAGCACATCTAAAAATTATTACGAGTTCACATTAGGCATGAACGTTACTCTACATACGTCGGTTGTCTTTATTTTTATATTTTACTTCCACGACATAAAAAAATGCTATATACTTCTCTTCACTAAGCATATCCAGGGGAGAGTACATGTTCGCTGTAGGACTAATCGTCGTCTTTCTCATCCTTTTCCATATTTGTTTTTTTTTCTGAGTAACCACAAAATACATCCAAAAGATGATACACGTCATCATTTCTATCCATATCCACATTTTTTTTTTTTTTTTTACACGGGCTATACATGCAGTAAGAAAGCCTGTATTCCCCTGTTGAAACACAAAGTGCAGATTCGTCTCACCCACTGGCAGCCTCTTTCCCCTGTTGAAACACAAAGTGCAGATTCGTCTCACCCACTGGCAGCATCTTTCCCCTGTTGAAACACAAAGTGCAGATTCGTCTCACCCACTGGCAGCCTCTTTCCCCTGTTGAAACACAAAGTGCAGATTCGTCTCACCCACTGGCAGCCTCTTTCCCCTGTTGAAACACAAAGTGCAGATTTGTCTCACCCACTGGCAGCCTCTTTCCCCTGTTGAAACACAAAGTGCAGATTCGTCTCACCCACTGGCAGCCTCTCCTTACCCTTCCCAGCACCGCGGGTTCGTAGTTATAAAAAAAATCTTAACCTGTATGACTGATAAAAATGTCTTAATGGTATATTCGGTTCTCATTAAATGTAGTAAATTCATCTTAACTTTGAGGAAAGATTCGTTCAGTATTCAGTATGAAGATATGGCAGTTTTACATCTATTTAAAGTGAAATAAACATAGAGGTAAAATTTCAGTCTATCTATTATAAATGTTGAGTTATAAAAAGATGTGAACACTGCAATATGGAACTCGTCATGAGGAAGGTCTATGGAAAGGATGTCCAGCAACAGAACTGTCCAATCCTGCTACTGAATACATGTAAGAGGCTGAAAAAGACGGAAATCTCCTAGTTAGAAACAATGATTCTGTCTGAACTGGTTGGGATGTTTATTATATACCAACCCAGTTGCTCCTGCCACGTCAGTACTCTTCCCCAGTACAGTGGTGGGTTATGCGCTAAAAGAGGAAACAACCCCGAAATTCCTTATCTCTTCTCCAAACTTTCTTTCCATTACCTGTATCTTCCTTTGTCTATTTTCTCTTTGCTTTGTCATCCTTCCCTTTCTGCAGTCCTCAATTCTGTATGTTCTGACGCTCAACATTCCGCCATTATTCACATTTCCTAAACTCTTATCCATTCCCATAATCTGTATCGTTTCTTTCCCCATTCCTCGCGTTTATACTGTTTTTGTATTCGCATATACACGTATATTTAACCATCCATCAAGACAAAGTTCCCTCTCGATTTCCACACCCAATGCATTCCAGTTTTGTTATAACCCCTTCTGTTTTTATATCCTCTCATCTTTATTATCCTTTCTATCTATCTATCTATTACCAGACGCCTCAATCCCGTTCGGGGTGGCCACAAACAAATCGCCTCCACGTCGCCTTGTCCCCCGCCATTTCACTGCCCCGCTCCCAACTCACACACCCCTCTCTCAAATACCTCTCCACCCCATCCCTCCATCTCATATTCGGCTTCCCCCTCCCTCTTCCCCCCTCCACCTCACTCACATACACTCTCCTCGTCAGTCTTTCACTCTCCATCCTCTCCAAATGGCCAAACCACACCAGTGTATTCCTCCTAACGTTTCCTATCACATCCACATCCACACCACAACGCTCCTTTATATTCTCATTTGTCAGCCTATCTCTCCATGTGACTCCACAGGCTCCTCCCAAATAACTCATTTCCACTGCTCTCACTCTTGACTTGTTTCCTTCCAGCAACGTCCAAGCTTCACTTCCATACGTTAGAGTTGGTATCACAATGCTGTCATGTAGTAACTTTTTCACTTCCATGCTCACTTCCCTGCTTCTTATCACTGCCTTCAAGGAACCAGCAACCTTTCTTCCCTGCTGTACCCTTTCAAGCACTTCACCCTCCAAACCTCCATCCTTACTCATCACACTACCCAAGTACTTAAACGTACTCACATTTTCCAATTCCTCACCATCCAACCTCGCTGTACATTCACTGACTTCACCTCTCTCAAAGACCATCACTTTACTCTTCCCTACATTCACCTTTAGATTCCGTTTCTTACACACTCTCCCAAACTCATCCACCAAGCCTTGCAGCTCTCCTTCGTCTT
The DNA here is from genome assembly GCF_032717465.1 of Coenobita brevimanus. Lineage (NCBI taxonomy): Eukaryota > Metazoa > Arthropoda > Malacostraca > Decapoda > Coenobitidae > Coenobita > Coenobita brevimanus. The sequence continues at coordinate 16,723,004 of NC_136996.1, forward strand.
CACTCAACAACACAGTATCATCCGCAAACAACAGTACAGGGAGTTTCCAAACACTACCCTCTCTCACCAGGGCCACTCCAACATCCACTACCCTACCTTGTACCTCTTTTATCCATGTACAGATTGAACAACCATGGAGACATGACACATCCCTTTTTCAACCCAACCTTCAAAGAGAAAAATTCACTCAGGTCACCATCCACACGCACTGCAGCCTTAGCACCATCCTACATACTCTTCACAGCATTCACCAACTTCCCATCTACTCCATATATTCTTAATACTTTCCACAATCCTTGTCTATCCACCCGGTCATATGCTTTCTCCAAATCCATGAAAGCGCATACAACTTCTTTCCCTTCTCTAGAAACTTTTCCACGAAAGATCTAAGAATGAATATCTGATCTACACAACCTCTTCCCTTCCTAAAGCCTCCTTTTTCTTCTCCAACTAATTCCTCTGTTATTTCCCTAACTATGTCAATAAGTATCCTACCATACACTTTTCCTATTATACTAAGAAGACAAATGCCCCTATGATTACCTCACACTTCTTTTTCCCTTTTTCCTTTGTACAAGGGAATAATTATACCTGACTTCCAATCCTCCGGAACTCAACCTTCCTCACTGGCCAATCTGCACATCTTCCACATCCATTCTACTACTATCTCTCCCCCATGCTTCAACATTTCACCACACACTCCATTAATTCCTGGGGCTTTCCCCAATTTAACTTTCTTCATTGCTTTCACAACTTCTATCCTACTGATTTCTTCCTGTCTTCTCACCTCCCTCCTCCTCCCAGCCATTTCCCAGCCATTTATACTTGCATTACTTCCATCCTCTATGTTCAACAATTCCTTAAAGTGTTCTCTCCATCTGCTCACTTTTTCTCCCTTCTCCACTAGTAATCTACCATTTTTATCTTTCACTCCCCTACTAACTTCACTTCCACCCTGTCTTACTCTTTTCACCTCTTTCCAGAACATTTTCTTACAGTCTCTCCACTTAACACTCAAGTTCGTTCCAAATTCCTCATCTGCTCTCCTCTTCCTCTCTCTTACTAATCTTTTCACCTCTCTCTCTCTTTCTACATATAACTCTCTCTTCCGCCTCTCAACTTCTTCCACGCCCCTATTTCTCATCCATTCATTGTATGCTTTCTTCTTTTGTGCCACAGCCTGTCTCACCTCTTCATTCCACCACGCTGTTCCTTCCACACCCCTCCATCTTCTCTTCATCCCACACACCACATCACGTGCTGCACATATTTCTTCTATAAATCCTGCACACACCTCCCACGTCCCCCATCTGCTCCAATTCATATTTTCCCAATCGTTCCTCCACTTCTCTCTTATACTCTGCCTTTTTCTCATCCTCTTGTAACCAGGGGTGGATCCAGGAATTTTCGGTGGGGGGATCTGATTCGCTGATTCAACCAAAGACTTGACGCTACATACTGATGTTTCAATGTTGAAATTGCCTCTTTATTCAATGATGCATGGCCGTTGGGGGGGATACATCCCCCCATCCTCCCCCCTGGATCCATCCCTGCTTGTAACCTTTCCACTCTCCTTACAAATACTCCTTCTTCCCGTCCCTCCCTCAGAGTTCGTTCCCATTTCGGTATCATTTGTAATCCCATTATGCTGTATGTTCTTCAGTTCTTTATCCTGCATATTTTCCTTCTTTTCCCCGTTCTTCATATATATATATATATATATATATATATATATATATATATATCACATTCTTCACCTAGCTGCTAGCTTAAATACTCTTCTTCATATTCCGGAAAAAATTCCTATCGGCTCCTCCAATTCATTAATTAACCTAAAACCAATGGAGATGCACAAACAGATCAGAATATATCTTCCAATACACATTGCGTTTCTATCACCGAAAATAAGGTTCGTCTTTCAGTGAAATCCATTGAATGAGTATATATATATATATATATATATATATATATATATATATATACATATATATATATATATATATATATATATATATGTATTGTTACATAGCCTATGATTTCATCATCCTTTGTATAATTCTAACGTACAGTATGCTGCATGTTTGATCACGATTCGCCTCGTGGCTTCCATAGTGACCAAGCTTCTGTGTTCTACCTCACTCCCCCCTTCTCCTCCCTTATAGTAGAGTAAGTCGTTCTTTCTGTTGTTCAGAGCAGGATTGTCAACTCTTTGTCCCCTATGGCTTCATTTGCGCGTCCTTCTTACAAGTTGTATCAAGCTCTGCCGGCCCCTATATAATGAGCTCAGTCTCTGCATTAATTGCCACTTAGATCTACTCCTCATTTTGTTCACATCTCTGTCCTCCCCTGTACAGTTGTTATTATTTTTGTGAGTGCTCAGGAAGTCTCCAACCATCTATAGTGGGACTCGCGCACGTTTGCGGCTGTGGTGTGGCCCGCACCTGTGTACAATGGTGCCACGTTTCCCCAACTTGCGATGTGAAAGGGAAGCTATTTATGTACAAGGCATCACAAATTCGATAAATTCAGATGAATAAAACTTACACTTGTGTATTTTGATGGATGAATCAACAGTAATCTTATTATGCATAAAATATTTATACAGTAACACAAAAACATGGCATACATATTGTACAGTGTTGCTAAAAGAAATTGTAGTCACTTTTAATGGTTTTTAGCGTAGTTTTAGGGTGGGTAATAATATCACAGTTATGGATATAAGATAATAAGCCTGAAAAAAGAAGAAATATGCCAATATCCAAAGTAAAAGAAATAATTCATGTAATTCTTGTGAGTGGCAACACTTACACACCCAGTCTCAGTCTGGCCTAAGGTAAAGTACAGTACGTACCGCCGTAGTCCCAACCATAGCTTGTACAGGTGTTGCTAGGGAAAAATGCTCACATTTACCGGCTTTTACCATAATTTTAAGGACGAGGAATAATCACATTTATAATCATAAGCTAATATGTAGGACAAAATAGTAGGCATATGCCAATACCGAAGTAAAAAAAAAAAAAAAGCATTATTCACTCGCGAGCGGCAACACTTCCACACCCAGTCGGTGAGAGAGCGAGAGAGAGAGAGAGAGAGAGAGAGAGAGAGAGAGAGAGAGAGGCAGGAGAGGGGCATACATTGAATGCATTGTCGGCATCACTAAATATAACAAAACCAAATTAACAAATGAAAGCACAGTTATAAATAACTTATAAAAGAATCTAAAGTACTCAGGGTGGCTCACATTTCCCGCCAGGATAGAGAGAGAGAGAGAGAGAGAGAGAGAGAGAGAGAGAGAGAGAGAGAGAGAGAGAGAGAGGCAGGAGAGGGGCATGCATTGAATGCATTGTCGGCATCACTAAATATAACAAAACCAAATTAACAAATGAAAGCAGTTAGAAATAACTTATAAAAGAATCTAAAGTACTCAGGGTGGCTCACATTTCCCTCCAGGATAGAGAGAGAGAGAGAGAGAGAGAGAGAGAGAGAGAGAACGGTATAGAAAACGTGGCAACACTGTACACAGGTGCGGGCACACCACAGCCGCAAACGTAGGCGAGTCCTACTATAGCTGCTGTGTAATTTGACTATAAGTGTTATTACATTTTTTCTTGTACTGTATAGCATAAGGTGTTAATTCGTAGGCCTGGTGAGGTTTTTGTGATTAATGTAAAGTTTTTACTGTCAGCCAGTAGTAATAATATTCTGTATCTGTAATAATATATCTTGCATTAACTGAGCATTATCCGGTTTTCTCATTTTATCAGGGCTGACTTAGATAAATTTACTCTTGCTAATTTCGTGTTAATATAGGCTATTGCAGTTAACCATATATTTAACCTGTTTTTTTTGCCATTACATTATCCTTATGAGTCCTGAATGTTTAGTTGTTAGTTTGAGCATTAAACTTTAACTTGTAATTTTACCTAACTCTTTTGTTTTGAACCTGGAACTTTCCGGGACAGTAGTGATTTTAGTATTCTCACTTGAAGTGTTCATTATCTCTCTCTGTTCCGTAACATAAATTTGGCGACCTCTTATCAGGATATTCAGGATAATATCATAAGGATATTGCTTGATATTTTGTGACTGTGATTTATTCATGATGTCTACTATTACTATGCTTGATGAAGCCAAAGATTTTTTGTCATATGTGCAAACAGTGTGTGATGTAGAAAACAGAACAAAGAATGAACTTAAGCTTGTTGCTCAACAATTGGGAATTGCTGTTCGCTCTCATCATTCTAAAGATCAAATTGTTGACATGATTAATGAAAGCTTGTTTAATGTAACTCCTCCAGATGAGCAAATGCAGATTGAAATAGCTAAGTTACAGCTAGCTCTGCAGGAGGCTCGTGCTAAGGAGGCTGAGTTTCAGGCCCGTGCTAAGGAGGCTGAGTTTCAGGCTCATGCTAAGGAGGCTGAGTTTCAGGCAAATGCTAAAGGAGGCTGAGTCTCAGGCTCGTATTCAAGAGGCACAGGCACAGGCTCATTCACAAATTGAACTAGCTAGGATTCAGGCAGACCATGAGTATTGCATGAAACAAGGTGGAACTGGATCATCTAGCTCTCATGATTTTGATGTGGCTAAAAATGTTAAACTTGTCCCTCCTTTTAATGAATCTGATTTAACAAAGTATTTTCAGTTGTTTGAGAGGGTAGCTACAGGTTTTAATTGGCCCATAAAGTATTGGCCAGTACTCCTTCAAACTGTTCTCACCGGTAAAGCTCAAATAACTTATGCATCTTTGCCTCAGGATCAATCTGATAATTATGATGTAGTTAAGAGCTTGATTCTTAAGGCCTATGAGCTTGTTCCTGAAGCCTATAGAGTAAAATTTAGGACAACTTATAAGCAAGATAAGCAATCCCATATTGTGTATGCAAAAATCAAAGAAGATCTGTTAGAGCAGTGGTTAAATTCTAAGAATGTGGATTCTGATTTTGGTAAATTTAAGCAGATGATTTTGCTGGAGGACTTCAAAAGATGTTTTAATAAAGATGTAAGCCTATATCTTGATGAGAAAAGAATAGATAATTTGTCTGATGCTGCAGTTTTAGCTGATGAATATGTTCTCACTCACAAGAGATATTCTAAAGAAAAAAGGAAAGCTGAGAGTAAGTACATTGCCTCTACTCAGAGTACAGATAACAGGAAAGAGTATAAAGATGATGTTTCTCAGGAAGTAAATACCAGCTCCACCTCTAGATTTCAGAAAAGTAAATGTACTTATTGTAGTAAGCATGGTCATACTACAGAGAAATGTTTCAGGAGACAGCGTGATGTGAACAAAAAGGAGTCTTTAAATATTCAGTCAATTGGTCTAGTGTCCACCCTTGAGAGTTCCCAGAATTCTTTAACCGAGTTAACTGAACCTGCTTTGAGGGGTAAATTAAATTCTCATGATGGAGCTCCTCTTTTGAGCAGTAACGTGGGTGACACTCTCAAGAGTTCATGTGCTAATTTCCTGTCTGATGGTTTTGTCAGTCCTCTGGACAGTAATGACAGGAAATCAGTTAAAATATATCGTGATACAGGTGCTTGCCAAACCCTTATGCTGACCAGTGTTCTAGGCTCTAATGTTAATTCCTCTGATGATACTGTAGTCTTACAAGGTGTAGGGAATAATTACTTCTCTGTCCCTCTGTGCAGAGTGAATTTAGAGTCTGGTTTTGTTAATGGTTCCGTTATGGTTGGGTTGGTTGAGACACTCCCAATGTCAGGTGTAACTTTCTTACTTGGAAATGATATTGGTGGAAGTCAAGTGTGTCCAGCTCCTCAGTTGTCTAGTGAACCAGTGACTGCGACCCAGGATTGTGATGTCCCTGAGGTGTTCTCTGCATGTGCTGTCACTAGGGCTAAGTCTAAAGTTACTGGTGACTTAGAGGATAATGACGATGATGATGTTATCCTAGCTGACACTTTTCTTGCTAATTTGGACCACTCACCAAATGAGGCAGTACCCCTTAGTGTTGATAATTTGTCTCGTCAAGAGTTGGTTGAGTTGCAGGTTGCTGACCCTGAGTTGAAAGGTCTAGCTAACTCTGCTTGCAGTGAGGAAGAGTCAGCTGGTGCTTCTACTTATTATTATATAAAGTCAGGAGTACTTATGAGGAAGTGGAGACCCCCAACAGCATCAGCCGACTGTGAATGGGAGGTTGTACATCAAGTTGTCATCCCTCGTGTTTGTAGGCAGGGTATCATTAGAGTGGCTCATGATTCCAGTTTGGCAGGACACCTTGGAGTGAGGAAGACTGTGGCACGCATTTTGAAACACTTCTACTGGCCAGGTATCTTCAGAGATGTTTCCTGGTATTGTAAGTCTTGTCACACCTGTCAAGTTGTGGGGAAGTGTAATCAGACCGAAAAGGTTGCACCTCTAGTTCCCATTCCTCCTTTTGAGGCGCCATTCACCCGTGTGTTGGTGGATATTGTGGGCCCTTTTCCTAAGACTTCTTCAGGATTTTCTTATGTGTTGACCCTGATTGATATGGCTACTCGTTATCCTGAAGCCATTCCACTAAGAAATATCTCAGCAAAGAACGTGGTTAAGGAAATGCTAGGGTTCTTCACAAAGTTTGGTCTGCCCAAGGAGGTACAGTCAGACCGGGGAAGTAATTTCATGTCAAATGTTTTCAAGCAGTCTCTGAAAGAGTTGGGCATCACCCAGATCACGTCTTCAGCTTACCATCCCCAGACCCAAGGAGCGTTGGAGAGATATCATCAAACACTAAAATCGATGCTCAAGAAATACTGTTTGGAACATCAGAAAGACTGGGATAAAGGTCTTACCTTCGTTGTATTTGCCGCAAGAGAATCTCCAAATGAATCACTGGGCTTCTCACCCTTTGAACTACTGTTTGGCCATGAAGTAAGAGGACCCCTTAAGCTACTCAAGGAATGCTGGCTGTCGGAGGAAAATGACATCAACCTGCTGGAGTATATGATGAAGTTCAAAGAACGGCTGTCCACTGCTTTACAGCTGGCGAGAGAGTATTTAGGAGCTGCTCAGGAGAAGATGAAGACTTGGTATGATAAGAAGTCCAGGTTACGCCACTTTCAGCCAGGAGATCAGGTTTTGATTCTGCTACAGGTGCATGGGCAACCTCTTCAAGCCAAGTTTTTTGGTCCTTATTTCGTGGAGAAGAAACTCAGTGATGTCAACTATGTCATCGCCACACCAGATCGTAGAAAGAACAAGCAACTTTGTCACATCAACATGCTAAAGTTCTATCACAGGCGGGACGAAAATAACCCAGTCTGCACTGTAGCTGTTCCACCCGAGTCTGCAAGTGAAGTTCTCCCATGCAGCATAAGCCTGAGTGATAGCTTGGGGAAGAATCCTGATATCATGAATGATCTCCAGACTAAGCTTTCTCATCTAGCTCCCGAGGAAAGGCAGGAGTTTTCGGCATTACTGCATGAGTACCCGCAAGTGTTCCGTGCCACTCCAGGAAGAACCACTGTGTTGATGCATGATGTCGATGTTGGAGACGCAAAGCCAATTAAACTGCCTCCTTACCGTGTGAACCCAGAGAAAGTTCCTCTCATCCAGAAGGAGCTTGGCTACCTGTTGGACCACAAGATGATTGAGCCCTGTCAGAGCGAGTGGAGTTCTCCTGTCACTCTAGTCCCTGAGCCAGGTGGGTCACGGCGGCTTTGCATCGACTACAGACGTGTTAATCAGATAACCAAAACAGACACCTACCATCCCCCTCGCGTGGAAGATTGCATAGACAAGATTGGAAAGGCTAGGTACATAAGTAAGTTTGATCTGTTAAAGGGATACTGGCAAGTACCTATGACTGAATGTGCTACGGAGATCTCATGTTTTGTAACACTAGGAAAGACTTTTCCATGTTCTGTAATGCCATATGGTATGAAGAATACACCAGCCACATTTCAGAAGCTCATGAATGTTGCAACAGAGGGTTTGGCAGGGTGTGTTGTTTATATTGATGATGTATTAATCTTCAGTGACAACTGGAAAGATCACCTATGCCATGTCAGTAAATTTCTTGAGCGTTTGGATCAAGCTAATCTTGTAGCTAATTTATCAAAGTGTGAGTCTGGTCAAGCTAAAGTTCAGTACCTTGGGTACGTAATTGGTGATGGACATGTTGCACCACCAGGAGCTAAGGTTCAGGTTATAAGTGATCTTCCCAGACCTAAAAGTAGGAAAGAGCTACAAAGATTTTTGGGAATGGTAGGTTATTACAGGAGATTTGTTCTTAACTTTTCAATTCTTGTATCACCACTTACAGGCCTACTGAAAAAGGGAGTTAAATTTGTCTGGACCGATAACTGTGAATCCTCTTTCAGCAAACTTAAAGCTATCCTATTAAGTCAGCCAGTGCTCGCTAATCCAAATTTTGCTAAGCCTTTTAAGATGGCTGTTGACGCAAGTGATACAGGAACTGGGGCTGTTTTGCTGCAAGAGGATGATCAGGGTATTGAACACCCTGTATCTTATTACAGTAAGACGTTCACTCCACCTCAAAAGAACTACTCAACTATTGAGAAAGAGCTTTTGGCCTTGATTTTGGGTTTACAGCATTTTTCATTTTATTTGTGTTCTGATTTTGACCCCATAGTCATTTATACTGATCATAACCCACTGAAATTCCTTAGTAAGTTTAAAGATAAAAATCAGAGATTGACAAGATGGAGTCTACTTCTTCGGGAATATTCATTAAACATACAACATGTCAAGGGGAAAGAAAATGTTATTGCAGATTGCTTATCTCGACTTTAGACAGATTGTTTTAGAGTAATAAGAAATTTCCTTTGTAAATTTCTTTTTTTGTGTGTGTTGGGAGGTGTTACATAACCTATGATTTCATCATCCTTTGTATAATTCTAACGTACAGTATGCTGCATGTTTGATCACGATTCGCCTCGTGGCTTCCATAGTGACCAAGCTTCTGTGTTCTACCTCACTCCCCCCTTCTCCTACCTTATAGTAGAGTAAGTCGTTCTTTCTGTTGTTCAGAGAAGGATTGTGAACTCTTTGTCCCCTATGGCTTCATTTGCGCGTCCTTCTTACAAGTTGTATCAAGCTCTGCCGGCCCCTATATAATGAGCTCAGTCTCTGCATTAATTGCCACTTAGATCAACTCCTCATTTTGTTCACATCTCTGTCCTCCCCTGTACAGTTGTTATTATTTTTGTGAGTGCTCAGAAAGTCTCCAACCATCTAGCTGTTATGTAATTTGACTATAAGTGTTATTACATTTTTTCTTGTACTGTATAGCATAAGGTGTTAATTCGTAGGCCTGGTGAGGTTTTTGTGATTAATGTAAAGTTTTTACTGTCAGCCAGTAGTAATAATATTTTGTATCTGTAATAATATATCTTGCATTAACTGAGCATTATCCGGTTTTCTCATTTTATCAGGGCTGACTTAGATAAATTTACTCTTGCTAATTTCGTGTTAATAGAGGCTATTGCAGTTAACAATATATTTAACCTGTTCTTTTGCCATTACATTATCCTTATGAGTCCTGAATGTTTAGTTGTTAGTTTGAGCACTAAACTTTAATTTGTAATTTTACCTAACTCTTTTGTTTTGAACCTGGAACTTTGCGGGACAGTAGTGATTTTAGTATTCTCACTTGAAGTGTTCATTAGCTCTCTCTGTACCGTAACAATATATATATATATATATATATATATATATATATATATATATATATATACAGTATATATATATATATATATATATATATATATATATATATATATATATATATATATATATATCGAACCTAATGCAGAATTCATAAGAAGCATAAATCGTTTGATTCAACGAACGGAGACTACAGAGACCAATTTACCTGTCAATCAGCTTCGCTCTAACGCTTCATGTAATTAGCACACACACACACACACACACACACACACACACACACACACACACACACACACACACACACACACACACACACACACAATATTACAATATTTGTAAGTGTTTTGCATTACTTTGTCAGTGACGTAAGCACACGCAGTCTCTGAGAATCAGATTATGCAAAGGAAGTAGTGCCACTTTTCTCGATGGGTCCGGACAGAATGATACCTCACGGATACTGACATGAAGCAATTAGCCGCGTACTGCTGGGTAATTATGGCAGTTTCGGGCTTCTAAACGATTGAAGAATTATATTCTTAACACACTGAATTTTTTTTTTTCCCTCAATCATGAAAATGAAGCACAGAAATCATAGCTTGGTCTCATGACTGCTGTAGTAACCGCTGTGATGGACGTTGGGTGAACAATTGAAGGGTGGGTTATTCGCTTATTAGGGACAGAGTACAACTCACATCTTTGGTGAACTGAAGAAGAGGGTTGCAGGCAGGACAGAGCCCCAGAGATCATCTTTATATATAAAAAAGGCCGCGTTGTTTGTTTGTTCGTTTGTCCTTCAATCACGCCCTAACCAAGGGCCAGAGACCCCCAAACATATACAGACATATATATATATATATATATATATATATATATATATATATATATATATATATATATATATTCTGAATCAGATTGGTTTTCTGGAGGTCAAATTTCGGGTCTATGTGATTTGAAGTCACCAGTAGAGTGCTCGTCTTTTTTTTGGCCCGGGCAACGCCGGGTACCCCTGCAGCAAATTTTTGGCTAGGGGACTTATATGACCTCCAGTTCGGACATAGGCTATGTGAGATTGACCCCAGAGGTTTTGAGGTCACTGGTCGGAGGTCATTTGAGGTCACCGGTAATACATGCTCGAATGACTGGATGCAGTCATTCGAATTTTTGGCATAGAGACTCACATGACCTCCTATTCAGGCATACGCTATGTTAGGCTTACCTTCGAGATCATTTCAGGTGCCTGGTAATACACGCTCAAACGACTGGGCCCAGCAGCCTAATATTTGGCACGGAGACACACAACCTCCAGTTCAGACACAGGCTGTGTGAGGTTGACCTCCAAAGTCATTTGAGATCACCAGTCGGAGGTCATTTGAAGTCACCGGTAGTACATGTTCTAACGACTGGACCAAGTAGCCCAATTTTTGGCATGGAGATTCACGTGACCACCAACTCGGACTTATGCTATGTGAGGTTGACCTCCGAGGGCATTTGAGGTCACCAGTTGGATGTCATTTGAGGTCACCGGAAATAGTAAGCAAGTGCTCCCAATACTGTCCGTTACTCTGCGAAAGCTGAAATGGAAAGTTCCTGAACCTGTTACGATCCCTTCTCGGAAGCATAAGAGTATATGGTCTTTCTGGAGTAGAAAGACAGATTGAACCAGAATAAAATAGGACTGGAGTGTTCGCCTTTTTGGCCAGGGCAACACCGGGTACCCTGCTAGGCACTACTAAAAGCTTTAGAAGAACAGTGGTTGTCTACAACAGTAGCTGTTGTACTGGCATAAAGGAAGCTAAAAATGAAGGTACAGAAAAAAAAGAATAAACACTATATGCATAAAGGCCAAAGTTTCATTATATTCAAGAAATCTCATGTAAATTCGTTTCACTCTGAAAGAATAATGGAACTGTTATAAAACTGGATGAAGGTGTAAGCAGCCCTCAGTAATAGCGATAATTTTTGGAAAAGAGAAGGGAAAAGTACTGTGGATGACAGTAAATTATATATATATATATATATATATATATATATATATATATATATATATATATATATATATATATATATATATATATATATATATATATATATATATATACAGTATATATATATAAAGCTTAATGGGAGAAAACCAGTAACATGCATTTCTTTATTACTCTTTTATTACCATTGACTGCCGTCCCCACAACGAAATACTCCAGCTAGTGACAAGGGAAACACAACATATGGATCATCCCTTATAATCCCATAAGTGAACCGCAATTAAAATGTAAACTGCATAATGGAAAAAAAAAAAAAGACTGATACCGCATATGCTGACCTGTTAACGACCTCGTAAAGTCCCTTATATCACTAGGCTCAGGCAGGAAACGACTGAGAAACCATTCACACATTATGATCATACCCAGTAGAGGTGCATTGTATATAGGAGGACTGCTGGGCCTTGATAGCAGGCTGTGAAGCCTATGCCCAGAGTCAGATGCATAAAATATATATATATATAAATATATATATATATATATATATATATATATATATATATATATATATATATATATATATATATCCGTATACAGATCAGCTGAAAGCTGCTACTTATTTTAATCCTTTACAGACATGGGACCCCAAAGTATACTTGAAAGCCCTCAGAGAGCGCATACCTCCACTAATTCCATTGCCAATAATAAGGATCCGGATCCGGATCCGAATCTGGGTCCAGATTTGCTCCCAAATTTAATCAATTCTTTCTTGGTCGATGGTCCGCCTTTCCACAGAATTTCATTGAAATTCACTGAAAACTTTTGGAGACAGTGTGCTGTATACTCCGGATGTGGATCCAGATCCGCCCCAGAATTTAATTATTTTTTTTTCCTTGACCCTTGGCCCACCTTTCCATAAAATTTCATTAAAACCCGTTCGCAACTTTTTAAGTAATCCTGCTAAAAGTCAGACATATAAACAAATTAACCAACACTGGGTAAAACGTAACCTGCTTGGCAGAGGAAATAAGCGAATTTTCAAGACACTTTAGTACTAATGACAAGGATATATCGGCAACTTTCGAATGTTCTTGATATTTTACCTTTTGAATCCAATATTTTTGTTTTCCTTGCACTTTCCAAAGAATTTTCGTCAACTTAAGAAATGTCTCTCAAGATGAAGGGATTGGTTATAAATATTTGATCTCTTCAATTAATATAGGAAAGTTTCACCTGCTGTGGAGCATAGCGTGGTAGCAAGAGCAAAGTGAGGCCATCATGAGGCTGAAAAAATGTGTACTGTTGGCTGGCCGAATGTTTCGCTGTGATTTATCACGGTCCCAAGACTAGGTAAAAGAACAAAGAAAGATGTATATACATATATATATATATATATATATATATATATATATATATATATATATATATATATATATATACTCATCCGCTCAAACACATTCATTCGCATCTTAGACCGAAAGAGAAGAAGGGACAGATCCTCACCGCACCACACCGCATGAAGGTCAACTCAGATGATTGGAAGAATGTTATTATCGTGTCACAATGGGAAAGGGAGAGTTAAAGGAGACTGAGCGATATAGGCAAATCTTCGTGGTAAGTAAAGTGTATGGCAGCAGAAGCTGGTGATATAATAGATTACAGTTGTCATCGTCGTCATCATCACTATCACCGCTATACCGATTTAGTCCACTGTTGACCGTTCTGTTCTTGCATCTTTCTCTTCCATGTAGAATTTTTTGGTCCTTATGACGAGTTTCATTTCTTTAGAAGTTCTTTTATACTCGCAGAAAGTTTGCTATTGTCCTAATAGGGGATCCAGCTCCCTGTTTCTAGTACTGTTTCATTTAGAATTCTCGTGCCTTTTTTCCCACACATTCACTTTCTCTGTTTTCGCCGGTATCTAGTTACTATGCTAAATGAATCTGTTTATTTTTGGAATAACATACCACAACGCACCGTAAATGAGCGAGAATGTGGACCAAGTTAAGGCCAATGAACAGTAATAGGCTACCTTAGCGAAGATGAAGGACTCCATTTTCAGTCTATCGATGACTCCAAAGTTAGACTTGAACTGTGAGCAAGGCCAAGCCATGGTGGCACTGGATTGGCCACATCTGACTCTCCCAGCCCACACAACTTTAAGCTAATTGAGTTACGTGCTTCACCGCCAAATTTAACTTGATTCCTATATCGAGTTAAGGCCCTTAGGGTTTTTCTTTTACCTTGCTGAAGAAGAAGCACGATATGGCATCTTCTTTCACAGCTAATATAGATGTTTTCATATGATGGAGCTGAGCATTTCCCATAACGCAAGTCGTCATTGCATGAAGTTCGATGAGTCTTTTTTTCTAAGAGAGAAATAGTCATATTTACCCTGCGTTTGACTGAATCTTGCCATCAACAGAGCTGAAATGGAGTTAGAGATCTTTGTCAGATGAAAACAAACCAACTATAACAGACAAGTATGGTAGTGTTATTTGTTCATTTCATCACTTCACCACCATGACGTGGTTCTTGATATGACCGAGCGATGGAGCTGCCCTGTTTTGCAAACGTCCCTCAAGCCTCTCCCTGTTCCCGATTGGAAGAATGGTGACGTGTGGGAAAAGGGCAGCTTTGACTTGCAGTTCATTGGGTTCACGTTCAGATAAGCCAAAGGTTGTAACTATTACAGTAATCGCGCTGAGGAGCGCAAGAAAAAGAATACGATATGGACATTTTCTTTACTATGTACAGTAAATTTGTTTTCATCTGACAGAGAACCGTAAACTCTTGTTTCCTTAGCTGATGGTGAATTGCAGTCAGTCTGAAGGGTAATCAGGCTTAAAACTGCCACCGCTCCATCTTGAATGTTGAGCTATAAAGGGAGATTAACACTAGAATATGGCAAGTGTCACAGAAACGGGCTATGGAAAGGATTCAGAGCCGTAGTGTTTGCATTATTCTGCCAGCAAGTTAAGGAAAATGCTCTAAAAAAGGACGAAAATCTCTGCCATGTTAACTAGAATGGAATACATCAGTAAAACTTATCACCAACACAGCAACCTTTACCACTGCCAACATTACCTCCATAGAACACTACCAAGTAACTTGAACGAGCAGTAGCCTACCACCACAACCATCGTTACCACCACCACAGCTATCGATATTTAAACCATCACCACCACCTCAACCACTACGACCACCACTACCGCAATTGCTATTACTGCTGTGGCCATCAGCATCACGACAACTACAATTACCATAGCTATTGATGCTTATATCACCACCACCACCAACACCATTACAACTACCTCCATCACCGCAGCTACCGCCACCTATGTTACCATTGCCACAACTACCACCACCATCACCACCATCATCACGACCACTGCCACTACAACCACTACCACAGCCACAGCTACCATTGTCACTACTACTTCCATCACTAACACCTCTACTACCACTACCATAGCCACAGCTATCATTGCCACTACTACTTCCATCACCGCAACCACCACCTCTGTCATCACCACCACCATTACCACAACTACCACCGCCACACATACCAACACTACCACCATTACCAGCACTCTCTACCAGCAAAGTGAGACAAACAACTCTGTAGCTCCACGGCATTTGGCGCAGTTTACCAAGACTTTGTTACTTATACCAAGTGGCCCAGTAGTGTAGGACTGGCCGGGGAGTTTGCCTACTGTCTCCATGGAGACAGTAGGCAAACAGAAAAAATGGAGACAGTAGGCAAACAGAAAAAATGAGGTTCCAGGGTTAAATTTTTAACGCCTCCGTACTGTGCAAACTCCCCGACCAGCCCTACACTACTGGGCCAGTTGGTATAAGTAACAGTCTTGGTAAACTGCGCCAAATGCTGTGGAGCTACAGTGTTGTTTGTCTCACTGTGCTGGTAGAGAGTGCTGGTAATGGTGGTAGTGTTGGTATGTGTGGCGGTGGTAGTTGTGGTAATGGTGGTGGTGATGACAGAGGTGGTGGTTGCGGTGATGGAAGTAGTAGTGGCAATGGTAGCTGTGGCTGTGGTAGTGGTAGTAGTGGTGTCAGTGATGGAAGTAGTAGTGACAATGGTAGCTGTGGCTGTGGTAATGGTTTTAGTGGCAGTGGTCGTGATGATGGTAGTGATGGTGGTGATAGTTGTGGCAATGATAACATTGGTGGCGGTATCTGCGGTGATGGTGGTAGTTGTAATGGTGCTGGTGGTAGCTGTGGTAAATTTGGTAATGGTGTTGGTGGTGGTGGTGATATAAGCATCAATAGCTATGGTAATTGTAGTTGTCGTGATGCTGATGGCCACAGTAGTAATGGCAATTGCGGTAGTGGTGGTCGTAGTGGTTGAGGTGGTGGTGATGGTTTAAATATCGATAGCTGTGGTGGTGGTAACGATGGTTGTGGTGATAGGCTACTGCTCGTTCAATTTACTTGGTAGTGTTCTATGGAGGTAATGTTGGCAGTGGTAAAGGTTGCTGTGTTGGTGATAATTTTTACTGATGTATTCCATTCTAGTTAACATGGCAGAGATTTTCGTCCTTCTTTAGAGAATTTTCCTTAACTTGCTGGCAGAATAATGCAAACACTACGGCTCTGAATCCTTTCCATAGCCCGTTTCTGTGACACTTGCCATATTCTAGTGTTAATCTCCCTTTATAGCTCAACATTCAAGATGGAGCGGTGGCAGTTTTACGCCTGATTACCCTTCAGACTGACTGCAATTCACCATCAGCTAAGGAAACAAGAGTTTACGGTTCTCTATCAGATGAAAACAAATTTACTGTATATGGTAAAGAAAATGTCCATATCGTATTCTTTTTCTTGCGCTCCTCAGCGCGATTACTGTAATAGTTACAACCTTTGGCTTATCTGAATGTGAACCCAGTGAAATGCAAGTCAAAGCTGCCATTTTCCCACACGTCACCATTCTTCCAATCGGGAACAGGGAGAGGCTTGAGGGACGTTTGCAAAACAGGGCAGCTCCATCGCTCGGTCATATCAAGAACCACGTCATGGTGGTGAAGTGGCGAAATGAACAAATAACACTACCATACTTGTCTATTATAGTTGGTTTGTTTTCATCTGACAAAGATCTCTAACTCCATTTCAGCTCTGTTGATGGCAAGATTCAGTCAAACGCAGGGTAAATATGACTATTTCTCTCTTAGAAAAAAAGACTCATCGAACTTCATGCAATGACGACTTGCGTTATGGGAATTGCTCAGCTCCATCATATAAAAACATTTATATTAGCTGTGAAAGAAGATGCCATATCGTGCTCCTTCTTCAGCAAGGTAAAAGAAAAACCCTAAGGGCCTTAACTCGATATAGGAATCAAGTTAAATTTGGCGGTGAAGCACATAACTCAATTAGCTTAAAGTTGTGTGGGCTGAGAGAGTCAGATGAGGCCAACCCAGTGCCACCATGGCTTGGCCTTGCTCACAGTTCAAGTCTAACTTTGGGGTCATCGATAGACTGAAAATGGAGTCCTTCATCTTCGCTAAGGTAGCCTATTATTATTCATTGGCCTTAACTTGGTCCACATTCTCGCTCATTTACTGTGCGTTGTGGTATGTTATTCCAAAAATAAACAGATTCATTTAGCATAGTAACTAGATACCGGCGAAAACAGAGTAAGTGAATGCGTGGGAAAAAGGTATGAGAATTCTAAAAGAAACAGTACTAAAAACAGGGAGTTGGATCCCCTATTAAAACAATAGCAAACTTTCTGCGAGTATAAAGGAACTTCTAAAGAAATAAAACTCGTCATAAGGACCAAAAAATTATACGTGGAAGAGAAAGATGCAAGAACAGAACGGTCAACAGTGGACTAAATCGGTATAACGGTGATAGTGATGATGACGACGATGACAACTGTAATCTATTATATCACCAGCTTCTGCTGGCCTATATCGCTCAGTCTCCTTTAACTCTCCCTTCCCCTTTGTGACACGATAATAACATTCTTCCAATCATCTGGTGACTTGTTTCCTCAATGCAGTAGTGGTAGTAGTAGTAGTAGTACTAGTAGTAGTAGTAGTAGTAGCAGTAATCCCACGCTCATTTTAAGCGTGAACCAGGCGTACTACCAGCTAAAATTGCCCTCATCCTGCAGTCCAACACTCTCCTTTCTGGGGGACAAAGGAGTGGGTGAGGGACGTTTATAGACCATTTCCAGGAACGTCACTGAATCACATGAGTTTTGTTTATGACTCCATATTGGACGGCAAACTCCTCGCAGTAATGGTTGTCCAGACAGGGCTGTCCGAGATGGAGCTCTCAGAAGTATGCAGAAAGCTTGATCAGCACCATCTGGAACTGTACCAGAAGAGGATAAAGTGTTTGGGGCTGGATCCGTAACACCATATCCAAGGAGAAATATACTAGTTTCAAGGATTGGTTTCCGAAACCAGATCTCAGATACGGCGATGTTTACCATTATTTGGTAAACACTCCGTCAAAGTTCACTGGGGCATCCCTCAAGGTGAACAGACATGTCATATTGCTTTTGTGTAATGTAGGTAGCTGGAAAAGACATACAGTACACGTTAATCTTCTTGATACGTGGGACTAAGGGGTAGACTGGGAATCTAGCATCTGATGAATGTAATAGGCTACCCAGTGATGTAGTTACTGTCCCCTCTTCAGAAAGTTCCAAGAATAGGCTAAATAAGCCAATAACAGGTACAGGTTGCATATATAAATTGTCATTCTTGTAGTCACACGTCTGTGAGAGGCTGACAGCAGACTAGCTTGGGTC
Organism: Coenobita brevimanus; assembly: GCF_032717465.1. Classification (NCBI taxonomy): domain Eukaryota; kingdom Metazoa; phylum Arthropoda; class Malacostraca; order Decapoda; family Coenobitidae; genus Coenobita; species Coenobita brevimanus. The sequence continues at coordinate 16,741,393 of NC_136996.1, forward strand.
TGCTTGGGCTATTGTAGGCAGGGTGGATTATTCACACTCTTGTGGGAGCTGCCAAGCATGGGCTGTTCTAGGCAGGGTAGATTAGTCACACTCTTGTGGTAGCTGTCTTGCATGGGTCTATTGGCCTACTGCAGTTATCCTCTCTTCTTAATCTCTAAGTTAGGTCCGAGGTTAGGCTGGTTGGTTTAGCTGGGTTTGGTAAAATGAAACTGATTTCTGACAAATAAAGGAGATTCATATTAATAACATTATAAAACAATTATAATAGAATTTCAGGTATATTTCCAGAATTACATCCAACTTATATGAAGTTTATAGTTGTCTGGTGGGGTTCTCACTCTTCTGCCCTGCAATATAAATATGAACATCCTTTTCAATAATACTGCCATAAAATTAAAAACAGGAATGTGGAGTCAGACTCATATCAAGTGACTGTCACCAATCATAACTATGTTATTTTTATCTTAACTTGGCGCACAATTTCATTTTGCAGCTTATTTCATTAAGAGAAAAAGTCGATACCAAGGCTGTACATCCTTTCCATATCACTTCTTCATGATTACTATCATCTTCTAGTGTTAATTTAGTGTGACAAGAAGTCTAGATGGGGGGATGGCAATTTTGGCCAAGGTAGAGCAAAAGGAGTATAGACCTACTACCTTACCATCAGAGACAGTGACATTAGGTTGGTTAGGTATGAAAAACAAAACAAAAAAACTTCCAACCGAAATGATATCAACTGAAATTTGCCACCCAAAACAACTGAGTTGGGTGTAATTCTTAAAATTTACTACTAAAAAACATTTACTTTGGAAATTTCAGTAAGTCAAGGCCTAGATACATACTGTACATACAGCCTCTATATGTGCGAAGCAGTTTAAAAAGTTATGCCAAAAGAGTATATGCCAAAACTATCAAAATTACTACTGTGTTGAAGTTAACTTGTATATCAGCTACAACTGAAACATAACGCTGACACCAATTAAAATGAAGGTCATTTATTTCATGCTAATGAATACCACAACATAAAACTTGCAGACTTGGACAACATACCAAACCTGACTTAACATTTTATATTAATAGAAAAGTCTTACTACATACAGTACTAAAAGATAAATATAAATGGCTCTTGATATAACCTCAAATAATTACATATTGTTTGTACGCAGGAAAAAAAAAAAAAAAAAACTGGAGCACGTATTGACAGTCTGGCTTTCAGTGGAGCAACATTCCTTTTTAAGTATAATGGAAAACTATACATAGTAATACTAGTAATTATTTCATTTTAATCGAAACAGTTTAGCACAGGCTCACATTTGTGTAAAACAGTTTTATACTGTAGAATGGAACAGTGTTCTGTACTCATACTATTACAATGATCCATCATGAAACAAATGCTAGTTGGAAATGAACCATCCATCCATCCATTGCCAGACGCCATGTATCCCAAACGGGGTGGTCAAGGACTTAGAGTTAATTGTTTTACAGGGAGGGGCACTAATCCTCCACTAACCCCACTTGACACGTAGGGATGCCAACAGCATCTGGTGTTCCCAGGTGGTCACCCATCCAAGTACTAACCAGACCCAACGTTGCTTAACTTCGCTGATCGGACGGGAAGCGGTGTACTTAACGTGGCATGGAAATGAACCACATTGTAAAATATTGAAAAATAAAAAAAAAATTTAGGCTACGACCTAACCTAACCAAACCTAATCCAGTGTAACCAAATCTTACCTTGAGTGTGACCTAACTTGCAACTTATTCAGTGTCACATTAGCACCAAACATTCTTAATCATCACTGCTATGTTGAATTTATATCTGAGTTCGTTTGCATAAAACTAGAATAATACCTAAACAAGGCTTGTGACATGGACCCTCCCCTTCTATTTCCATGCACACACATGGCCATGTGAGTCTTGTACACTGTGACAGCATAATCTAGATATCCCAGGATATCTGCTACTGTTAAGAATGATAATTATGTCTGTATCTACTCACAAATCATCGGCTCACCTGATATGACATTCTTGCTACAGATTCGGGTGTAGGCTGTAGGTCACTTCTGTCGCTTTTCCTCACTGACTGGGAATCGGTAGAAGTGTACCCCACTTCCAGTAATCTGGCTTGTTTTACAGCCGAAGGCACAACACTGAAATACCATTGTGGAATCTGCAGTTCTCTCTCCGTAGACGTCCGACAATTTGCCGTCCAGTATGGCGTCGTAAACAAGAGTCACATGACCCATGACGTCACATGGAAAAGATCTATATAACCGGACAGAGGACCGGCTCAGTTACGTCTATACCACAACGAGAAGATGTCCCTCTCCAACACTCTAATGGCAATATAAATTTTGTTCGTAACAAATCCATCAGTATCTCTCCATCGCAACGTAATATTTCACCACTTAACTCATTGGTTGTCTTAACTTCCAAAACTTCAGCGAGCTGCCACCTCTCCCTCTCCCTCCCTCTCACACACACTCAAACAAACATTTTTAAAACTAATTACCTCGTAATATTCTCTCTCTTCTTTATGTGCACTTCTAATTTCTCCTCTACCACATTTTTTCCCTTTTGTTACCTCATCGTGGGAGTTTTGCAAGACAAGTATTTGATTACTCACTACAACAGTCCTTCCACTTGGTTGCCTTCAGGCTTCATTTATTCGTTTACACCTCATGTTGGACCTTTGGATAACGTTCTTTTTGTTGCTGTTGATTGTGTTTTTTGTCTCAGCTGGTTCACTGTGATCTGTCCACACTATCGTGTCACTTCCCTCTTTTGGTATTCCTTTGTTCGCTTTGAATTTTTACTGGTGTTGTTCCTGGATCTTGTATCTGTGACATTTGCAGCTGCGTCGTTTGTTTTGCTCTGTTGGTAGTAGGTGGTGACGACCATCATCCACTCACTTGATGTAATGCTGCCTACTTCTTCCTTCACCTTTATCATTCTTTTTCTGTGGCTGCCGTCCTCTATTCCTATTTCTCCCACCTGTCCTGCCACTCTTTATTATTGTTTTTTCTTCTTCAGGTAGCATTACACTGAGTGACAAGTCTAATGGATTAGGTTTCATAAATGCCAGGAAACCATTTCCAAAGCTGGGTGGTAGCCATAAACCAACCCGTATGTGTTCCCTACGTGTCAACAAGTGGGTTGGCGGAGGGTTATTGCACCTCCCTGCAAAACAACTAACTCAGAGTCAAATGGCCACTTCTTACGGGATTATGGCGTCTGGCTATAGATACCGTATATAGTTTTGCCCACTGTTGACATTAACAGTCATTCATCCATAAACCCTGGGTGTTTTATTCACTAACATCTACTGTGCCTCAACCATTCATGACAAATTTATGTTAAGCAAACATAATTAGTAATCCATCTATCACAAGTATCTCTTCTGAACTAATATCTACAGTTTTGAACTAACATCTACAGAAAGTCATCCATCAGTTACAAGCATTTTGGAATAATATCTACATTAACTCTTCCATCAGCTACAAGCATTTTGAACTAACCACTACGGTAATTCATCCATTAACTACAAATATTCTGAAGTAGCTTTCAAGTTAAGTCATTTATCAACCAAATGTGTTAAATTATTATGATTGTACTTCATTCATTAACTGCAAGTATATATTTTCAGTCAACATCTACAGCATTTAATCAGTCAACTAAAAGATTTTATTTGACCTGACTGTAATAAGCTTTACTGTCTTCTCTCTCATAGCTACGAGGTTTGGCTGTTTCCTTGAGATCAGCCTCACCCTTTCTCTTTTCTGGTCCAGTACTTCTCAACATTGTGTGGTCGCCTCCTACATTCACAATGTTCAGTGCATTTATATTGTTCACTGTACTGGCAGTTGTTTTGTCAGTGATAATTAAATATACCCAGTGGTCCTCTTTTCCGCTCTGCTGTGCGATATATTGTGTATTGTTGAGACAGCTTAGTAAGCGTTATCAGTGTCTGTCCTGCCTCGTTTATTCATTTCCTTCTCCCAGTGTCACACCCAAGTTCACAGCAGCAGACACAGCCGTCCCCACAATACACTAAATGCCATCAAGAGCACTTTTTATGAACCACTGTGTTTTTCATTAATATTTCATTGTTTGTTTCAGCATTTGCTCCCTTTCTAGCCACTTCTTGTTTTCCTCTGAATGAAGGTATACATCATCCTAAGATCCTTTCTTTCAGCAAGTTTACCTCTAACATTCCCAATACCTATCCCAGAACGTCCTACAGCAATCGAAAAACGTACAGGTTTTAGTGCTCTTTCGTAGCTTCCAGCATTTCATCGTTTTCTCTGGGTGATGTTGAAAAATATACTTGATTTTATCACTAACACTCCTTGACATTATTAGGCCTGCTAGGCTATTCTTTTGTACGGTAGATACCCCCCAAAATTTGAAAACCTTCCCTTCAGTGTTTATTGCCCAAAAATCTTATACCAAGTTCTTCTTTACTTGGAGCTCAGTATATGATTATTAGACAGTTTTGTGAATGCTTCACTTAGTCTTGTAACGTAACTAGACGTATGATATTCCAATTTATATCTTAAATATTCAAGAAGGCCAACCACTTCGGATTCACAAGCCAGAACGTGGATGTTGTAAGTCTTAAATTTAGTCTTTAAATGTAGGTACACTGTGGCACATGAGATATTTTTAGCAACCCTTGAAGTGGCGCAGGTTTGGCCACCATGGCCAGTTGCATCTTTACTACCAGGGGCTAGAGATCATGATATTTGTCACAGCAATTTTACAATAAGGTTTTTCCAGTATCTCACAGGGTCGGTTCAGATGATTGCGTCCAAGGGGAAGACATTCCTACTGATCCCTAGCAGTGAATATGCAAAGTATGATGCACCTGAATGGTATGGTTACACTGACCACCGGGATGTAAAAATAGTAAGATGCAAAAGACTAAAGAATTTTTATATATATCTTTTCAGAAATGTCAAAATATGACTTGAAATTATGTATGAACTGAGACTTCAAAAAGTCTAAAAAGGCCATATTATGAATCTGGCCCATCATAGTCCAATGGATTACAAAATTCTATACTGTAGATTTTTTGTGAATATAACTTAAGTCTCTGAGGATCCTCTCGGGGAAGGCGGCTAGGAAGGCCCCTGTAACTGTCCTGAGGTCTCTCTGGAGCTTTATATGGATAATTTCATAGCAGTTTCCCCGTAAACTAGGACACTCAGTGGAGTGCATCTCTGTGACAAGGAAAACATAATTTCCAAACCACTCTTCATAATGGGTTAGGGTTTCTCATAACTCATTAGGGTTTCACAAAAAGTGTTTTCCGGACTCAGAATCTTTAATACGATCCAGATCGGTCCGGAAAGTTAATAGATTGTTCCCAGAGACATGGACTATCTGCCAACCAATTTTAGTCCAAATCTCTTTTAGTTTTTGAGTAATCCTGCTAACAAAAAAAACAAACAAAAAAAAGGATTAAAACATACTCTCTTTGTCAGTGAGAATAAAAAGTTGCTGTTGATAAATAACTCAGTGGCATTGAAAGGATCTATCAGTTTTGCAGGTCATGTACGTGTAAGAAAATAAATATGACACAGATCGACCTAACAATATGTAACTGTCACGAATTCGCGAGATCGTGTTACAAGTATTATGGCAACTCTTACCATTGTTTTATTATTATATGAACTAATGAACTGTATTGAAACCCCACAGAACTTTGCTCAGTCAGTTAACCGCTTGCATTTGCACCCAGATTTGAAACAGTTTCTTCACAACATTTGTCATGTATCATGAGTGACTCTATGTATAGACAATAATGTTTCACTGAACGAAAATGTTTGTGTAATTATCGTTCCTCCACCTTGCCTCTCGCTTAGCCGTTAAGCTAGGCCACGCCTACTTCTGGTGATGTGAGAACATGTCAGTTGGTGTAGTGCTGCCACGGTAAAAGGGCGTCGAGAGCAGTGCTGAAAAGCTAGACCCCGTCTTAGCCGCTACAACCTCTAGCAGTTCTATGACCCTCGCATTTCCACCAGGTTGGTGATCGGCAATGGTGGATGTCACAAAGCAATGCGCAGTGGCTGAGTAGTAGTGCCGCCAAGTCTCTCCGGCCACGACTCCATTTTCTCCAGCGACCAGTCCTTGGCTTAAGGTTATTATTAGCTTGTGTGATCGATTGTGTGAGTAATTACTCGTTTAAGTTATCTTGTAACATAAGAATTGATTTTGTTTGTAATTTAAAAAATTGCAATTCTTTTCTTTGAGCTTGATTAAATGTAAGAGTCGTGTTTCATTTCTCCATATTGTGCTTACTGTAGTTTGCTATTCCCAGTTTGCACAAACTTCTTATATTAATCATGACTGCTAGTTAAGCCAGTTCTGTCATATTAATTCATAAATCCGCTTGCGCCAACTAGGAGTTATGATCAGCCTTGTGTCTACTTGGGCAATACTGCGCACTGTGGATCAAGCGAAAAAAAAAAAAAAAACGGCCAAGTAGACAGAGATCAGCCGATTAACCAAAACTTTCAAGATGGCTGAGGCTCTGATGTTGGCTGCTGGTGAAGCACTGATGGAAGAAGTTATCAATGATCCCAGATTAGAAGTTGTTGGTGCACTTGTTGAAAGAAATGCAGCTCTGGAAAGAGAATATGAGCAACCTCGACCAAGAATTCTGACCAGGTTCGAAAATTATGTGGAAACTATCGTCCCAGCTTACAGTGACCAAGAATTCAAATCACATTTTTGCATGCAGTGGGCCACTGTAGAGGTATATGTACATCAGTATTAAAAGTAAATTTGTAGTTTTGTTGGGATGCAGTCTCTGTTCTGTAAAAGTGAATTGGCATGCTTGAAATCTATTTCCAGTCGATAATTGACATTTGATCGAATTTCAATGAAGGACATTGTCACATCACAATCCTGCCATTGCTGTTTAGCAAAAAGAAATTTTGATTATTGCTCGAAGGAAACAAGTTGTGAAACTAGTTCAGCATTGGGCTGAATGTTTGACAACATTATAATTTAGTTTTTCCATAACGACTAATGTCTCTGTAATGAAAATGATTGTTTTCCTGTTACGGTAATTTACGTACAATTACCTATCATTAGCTGAAAAGGAATGAAAATGATATCCATTACAGGGAAAAAAATGTCAAGTAATGCATGCTGTTATAAACATAATGGGAACTGCTGGATGCATAAATTAAAAAAAGCCTCTGATTAAAATTCATTGCATGGTTCATCTAAAACATATTGGCCAATTTCTATGAATGGACAAAACCATTAAAAAAAAAAAAAGAAAATCAGTAGGGACGCATACAACAGTCTACCAACCACATATCATAGTTTCTGTGACCTAACATTTCTAAACTACTAACAAAAAACAAGAGGATAGAAGATCAGTACTTTACAGATGCTTAGTGACTCCTTCAGTACATCTCTGTGTTAAAAATACTATATAAAAATATAGATACATGTGTGTGTTTATATATACATATACATAGAGAGAGAGGGAGAGGCAGCGACTTGCCTTTTTTTTTTTTTTTTTCATTGAAGATTGTCCATTGATCATCATACAACCTATTACAGCTTCCAGATACTTTATGCTTATATGATTAGGCCAGCAGGCATATACCATGCCTCACTCACACCTTTAACTTAATAGTGTACTATGTTTGTTTAATATAAAAGAAATTGCATAGCAACTCAGGGTATTATTGGCAGTTAATTTGGCAACAGAAATATAAGATATTTTTCACAGCACGTTTAACAATCACTTCCAAGGATTATAAATGTGCCTTTAATAAAGTGTTGGTGGTGGTGCTTCAGTTTTATTTTACAAGTACTGGTATACCCCAGTTTAAACGATGCAATTGGTTACGTAAAAATCCATTGTTGGGCGGGATATCGTATATTGGGGTAGATTTAACATGTAAAGCAATGGGATGCATTTTTCAGCCAAGTCCAAAACCCACCCACATGAGGCCAAAAACAAGTATAAAACCAATCTAAATGGCCTTACAGCTGTAAAAGAAGTTAACCTATGCCTAACACCTGTAAATAACTCAATACAACCAACAAATAAAATCTGAAAATCGTCAAATATAAGTAGAAAAAATCAACTGATTATTCTGCACCCCAGAATGACAATGTTCACCCCACCTATGGCCAAAACACATTAATCTAATTCTAAAAACAGTTTATAAATCAACCAAAACATACAATTGTTGCCTAAAATATCATAATTGGTAAAAAAAATCAAAACCCATCGTTAAACTGGGGTTTGGCCATCATTAGGCGGAGTATGGTGGCATTTCTACCCCCATCGTAAAAATGGGGTATCGTGTGTAGGGATATCGTATATTGAGTTATACATGTACACACTAGGGAACCCAGTAAAATAATGGTTGCAGACAGGTCGGCCATAAAAAGAAAAGTTTTTATTTAAATATGATACCACTCACAAATGCATTATAACAGATACTGATACCTAAAAACCTACCTCTGGCAGAGCAGCATATGCGTGTGTTCATACATCCGTTTACACCCGACTTTCTGGACATGCTCTCCTTCCCGTCTTTTTCAGGTTTCAGCCAATTAGAGGGTACTTGATTATATTAGCCAATGAAAGTGAACTGCACTCCTACTGAGGCTTACCGGGTATGCTAGGGGATTCAAAATCAGTTTGATAATGGCCACTGCTTATGATGGATGTTTTGCTTCTTCTCTGTGTAGTTAGGTTAGGTTAGTTTAGGTTAGTGTAGCGTCTTGGGCAACAGTTATTTGTGAAGTGTTTGGCTGTGTTTTGGATGATTTTACCGTGTTTTGTTTGAGTGGAAATTTTTCATGAGGGGGGACAGAATGGGCACAAGGAGGCATTTCCGACAAAAATGAATGTCAAAATTATTCAAAAGACATCGATACCTATCAGAAAAACTTGTTGCCCAACAACAGGGGGTGTATTTTGTAATTGCAATATTTGACCGGTGCATCTTGTAAGTTTGCACCATGATCAGAAGTTTCCATTTCATCATTTGGTTTAGGAGGATGTGCTGGAAAGATGGTTTTATGCATAGTATCTATCGACAGAAACTGTGTCAACTCCTGACTTCACATCTAACAAGCAAGGTCATATTAAAAGGAGAAGAAGGTGGTGGCATCTCTGTGGCTTCTTGGTAACCAGGAATCATTTCGAGGTGTTGGGGATAGATTTGGCCTACACAGAACCTTGCTTCATAAAGTTCTTTAAGTATGTGATGCCATTCAAGCAGTCCTAGGCGATTATGTTGTATGGCCAACAAGAGGTCAACTAGAGTACTTTGCAGAAGGTTTCAGAACTAGAACAGGTTTTCCAGGGGTAGTTGGGGCAATAAATGGAACATATACCTATTTTGGGGCCATCAGTAAACAGGACCGCATATATTAATAGGAAAGGTTTTCCCAGCATTCAACTTCAGGCAGTTTGTGATGTTAATCCGAGATTCATAGACCTCTTTTGTGGGTGGGCAGGGTCTGTTCTTGATGCCAGGGTCTTTAACAACTGTCCTCTTCACCAAGTTTTGGAAAATGTATATTTTCCACCTGGATATCACTTGTTAGGTGACTCTGCATATACCCTGACATCTTATATGATTGTACCCTTTCGTGACAATGGCCACCTAACTCCAGAACTGATAACATTTAATATAAGACACAGCTCAACCCGAGTGGCCATTGAAAGGGCATTTGGATTACTGAAATGTAAGTTTAGATACTTGAAGTATTTAGACATGAAATTAATGGATAAAATCCCCCAAGTGAATACAGTTGCTTGTGTCCTCCATAATTTTCTGATAATGAAGGAAAAATTGGATGAAGATATTCATGAATTGGAAAGATTGCAGGGATATGAACCTCATGGAAGAGATGATGAGCAGCACATTCATGAAAGACATTTGCCACGTGCCCGAGAATTGGCCGCTGCTCAAGTAAAATGGAATGAGCTGGCAGCTATGCTTGCTTAATCAAGTAAAAAGAAATGAACTGGCAGATGTGTCTCCATTAAGACATGAAGATTACCTTTTAATGTAGTTTATATATGAAGTTTCATGAATGGGTCCAGACTTATTTGTCATTTTCTGTTTTTTCCTTTGGGGGTGGTTAGTATGGTTTGTTGTCAGTTTGGTATGTTTTGTGTTTGGAGTGAGGAAAGTGGATTTCGTAAGGACTTATATGATCCGTGATAGATTTGATTTATGAAATTTAGTGGACACCAGAAGGGAAACTAGTATAATTTGATGGTCATGTTATACAGAGAGTAAATGTGATTATAGCAGTAAATAAAAGGTATATCGGGGGTGAGTGCAAAGGTAGGCGTAGCCATAGAAGACCAAGAAAATGCATAAAACTTGTAACTGAGTGTCTGAGAAATAGAAGTATGGACATCCATTGAGGCTTGGTAAATGACCAGAGAAAGAGCTGGCTACATAATTTTCATGCACAAGAGTTTATACGAAGAGGGTTTGGCATCCCTTTTAAAACTGACAGCCATTGGATTTAGTCTGTTACATAGGACAGTGTGAAGCTACAATGTGGGGTGGAATTTTGTTGCCATATTCATGTTGATTCATGATTCAGATGGCTTAAATGAGTGTGTCCTATTATGTTGGACATACTTAACTAGCATCTTCAACAAGCTCTTCCTCTGGCTTTCTTGATCCAGCTTACCCCAACCTACGGTGGGATAGTAGGTATGGATAATTGTGATGAATGATGATAAATTGTCACGTCATATGAATATTGTAAGCTGCATACTCCATCCTTGTTCCTGTTCTTCTGTATACTTGAGAAGGAAAATATTTGAAAGTTTTATGTTCAGTATCTTCTTAGAGAAACTGCTGTATAATGAGATTTTATATCATAGTAAGTTGTGCATTATTTCACATAACCATAGTGGGATTTTTTTTTTTTTTTTTTTGGCTGGTAAAAATTTTTTCAAAATACTTGTCTTTCCTATTAGATTACATTACAATATTATTTTACAATATGGTGCCTTGTGATTGTAAGGTACACACACACACACACACACACACACACACACACACCATATGTGTTGGGGTTCTTCACTCTGCATTGGTAATTGTTGCTCCTGATAGAAACACTGCTCGTTGTTATAATATGCTTCGTTTTTCTGTTTTTACTTTTTAAATAAAAAATGTGGCTGTTAAGATAGTGAATTTTCATTTATCATGTAGTATTTGAGAGGAAAGGGTTATTATTATGGCATCGGTTGAAAATATGGACCATACGCAACCTTGGTGTTCCTAAAATAAGAGGCATGAGAAAATTATAAAATGGTATTCAGATCTTCCTTTGCTTCATGTTTCCTTGATGTCCATTAGATGACAAACGACAATCTAAACAGTTATTGTACCAAAATATGTAAAATTTGAGATAAGTTCTTATATGGTATGGTAATATGGTATGGTAGAAAATATAGGAAAACAGAATATTGGAACATAATTCAATGACCAAATATTTTCACACACATAACACCCAGACACACACAAATACATTTACTACCCTTAACAGTATATAAGTAATGGGGAAAAAACAACAAAAGTATACTGGAAAAAATGTATGCACAATGGCATTATAAATACATTTTAATATTCTGTTTCCCAAAGTAAGCAGTGGAAAGTATTATCAAAGAAAATATTGGGCCATACCAGTTACATAATCACATATATATATGAAGAAAATGACACAGACGGGGGACTATGTGCTTCACTCATTCCTGTAAAGATACAGCTATGTAAGAAAACACACATACACACACAATATGTTTGTCTATCTATCTATCTATCTATCTATATATATATATACATCTATCTATCTATATATATATATATATATATATATATATATATATATATATATATATATATATATACAGATAGACAGATATGTCGCTACCTTGGTTTTAGTGTTTCAGAAATCCACACTGTATAGGAATGTGTTACCATGTTATGAGTCCATATTATAATTACAAATCATAATAGATAGATAGATAAATAGATAGATAGACAGCTCCATGCAAGCCTGGGAAAGGGAAATGATCTTGTAAGTTAACTGAGGATGTGTTGACGACAGATAGGAAGTAGCGAAGTCAGGGGATGATGTAGGTAGTGTGTCAGCAAGATAGCAGGGGAACAAAGCCTAGTGACACACACATACTCACACACAGGTTTCTGGAACTTTCCAACCACAGTGTAACACACGTGACACGACCCCTGTTTCATCAGAATTTAGGAAGGAGAGCTCAGAAGGAGGCTAGCATTTGAACCGACAGGTAGTGGAGAGAGTGAACAAGAAAGAGGGGCTCAACTAGACTAACTTATTATATTGTCTCTGTAAGACATACCCTTCTCAACTTAGATTTCTCTGAAGATAATAAAATAAGATCCACTCACTGTATTCATCTTTAATTCCTACTACAAGAAATCGAGAGTGACAATTACTAAACAACAAACCTTCTCTACAAGTAACTACAAAGTCTTTTATGACAACCATACCCAGAGCCTATTTTTTTATTAATCAGCTTAATGTGGGTCATACTTGAACCATTCAAAAATGAAATCCACCCAACACTGAAGAAAATATAAAACAGACATATAATTAAAATGCAGTACAGTATCACTGAGGGCAACCTAACACCCCCAGACGGAGTCCACAAAGGAGCATATACAGCGCAACTGGACTCCGGGTGATGGACGTAAGTCTGCCTGGGCCGCACGCCCCTTTGACCCAGAGCTCGCCCACCGCGACCGTAGCAGAAAAGCGAGACCACCTTCCAGGTGAGCCGACTACCAACAACCCTGGGGTGGAGCTATTGCTCTATCTCCAGTCAGCACCCCTGAGATGGCCGGTAGCCGCTTGACTCTTCTACAGGAGACAGCCTGCAGCCACTCTGGAGGTAACGACGGCTGGTAGCTGCTCCCGCCTTCGTCAGAAGATGGCCGGTAGCTGCTCTGAAGGTGCCACTCGAGAGATGGCCGGTAGCCACTCGACCCTCCCACAGGAGACGGTCTGCAGCTGCTCTGGAGGTAACGAGGAGACAGCTGGTAGCTGCTCCTCCGTCAAGTGCTGACTCCTGCCCACAAACCTACGACCCAGGGGGAGACCCCAGCCCGGAGGAGTATTGGAGAGGCCCTGTAACTACCACCGGGCTCTTTTCACTACAGCTGGTTCCTGAGAGGACCCGCCTGACGGACCCCGACGGAGGCCTATGCCACAGCCCATTCCTGACAGCATCCCCAACCGCCGGAGACTGCAGCCCCTGGACCTCCAGATCGCCCCCAGGATCCTGAGGCAGGACATCCTTTCACCCCGATGCCGGAGATCTTCGTCCTCTGTCAGGCCCCTGAGCGAGAGGTTCAGGCAGCTGTTCGGCCCCAACCCTGAGGGCCAGACTCCCGCCCCAAACCCTGAAAGTGCGGGACCCTTTGCCACCAGCAGCCCCGGACAAGAGAGAATGCCCCTACGCTTGATCGCATGGCCCTTGAATACGGAGGCCCCTGGCAGAACTCAGCCCCATCAGTAGTGAGGCTGAGTCACTTTTGCCGCCCTGTTCTGGTGCCAATATTGTTTCCCATGACTAGTTGTAGTTTCACACTATTGTTGCATATTACATATAAAGTTGTTTATTCATAATTAACAATGTGCAGCGTAGTATGAATGATAAACACAAACGCCATTTCACAGTAAGTGTGGCTTGGGATAAGATGCACACTCATACATCTTTTAATCAGAACCTAGAGTAAAGGGAAAGCGATAGAGAAATATGAATTGTATATATGTTTAAGTCTTCCAGGGAAATATTTACCTTGTTGGTATACTTTAATGTAATCAGTACTACTTTATTTAGGTGTATAATGTACATGGTATAGTTATGATGCTTCTATTCATATATAAATCTCAGTTGTCTGTGGAGGTTTAGCACCTCTGATTTAGCTGACTCGGCGCCACACCCAGAGGAGATGGCAGCCGGCTAGGGCAGCAAGCATGTATCACCAGAACGAGAGGGACGTATAACTCTGAGCTCTCTCAGTGTCGCAGTTGTATCTGTCTGTGGCCAATAAAGAGAGATTTAATCTGCTCAGTTTCTATTCACCTGTACACGCTACCTCTACATTCCTTCAACAGGATTCTACACCAATTTCCACCATCTCCAGTGTGTGAGAAGACATTTTGGTGGAGTGTCAGCCGGAAGTGACTTCGAGCAGGAGCAACGTTATAACCTTGCTTGGAACTGTGAGGTCACGACTCAGCTGATATATATAAATTGGTGATCAGCTGTGGGGTTCCAAGCTGATATATATTAGTGATTAGCTGAGGAATTCCATAGCCGAAACGTTTACAGTGGCGAGATTCCTGCCTGCTGTTACAGCCCTTGTACCTGACTGCCAGTATGCCCAGTCCTGAAAGTGAGTGACAGTGAAAGCACAGTGTCCGTGACATAGTGAAGTAAGGGCAGAACAGTGAGTTAACAGAATACGGAAAGTCAGTGAGGAAAGCATCATTAAAAATATAAAAGAGAGGTGGAATAAGTAAGATAACAGTGAATGTGGCAAGGCGCGAAAAAAGGGTCTGTCTCATGTGAATATGTTACCATATAGTGACTCCAGCTCACAATAAGATCATACGGAGGCCCCAGTGCAAGAGCATAATTAACGACACGACAGACAAACCAGTTAGCCTGCCAGCAGTGAAAATAGTGCCACAAACTCCACCAGTATACAGAACCTAGACTTTCCCAAATAGCAGTGTTTAGCTTCATTGCTGTAAGTGCTATTCACCTTCCCCAATCTTGTCCCAAGTAGTATCCTGCGCGATACTAACACCCAATATCTAAGCCTTAGAATTATGATTGTTCAGCATAACTGTATTTGTGACATCTGCCCCTCCACTGTAGAATTTAGCAATACACAGTTAAGGTCATTGCCTTGGGTTTTTGTGTCCTGCCTCTCTCTTATTGGTCTAAGCTCTGGTCTAGAAAGTGAACCCAGCTGCACACTAGGCGTAAGAGGGACGGGAAGCCGACCCCAGAAATACCTAGCATTACAGTAATTATAAGTTTTTCTTTTCTAGTTAGACACTGCACTTATGACTGATCCTGTTCACCCCTTGCCACTGATTGTTGGCCAAATAATAATCGCTGATGCTCTTGTTGCATCTGCAGCATCTGGCACTGAATATCTTGTGTCTCCCGGTGATGCTGTTGGAGCATGTCCATACCTGTTTCTGATGCTGCCTCTTCATCTCAAACATTCTTTCTTGTAGACCTCTTTGTTCCCCACGGTGTTCTTTCTGCATCCAAACCATTTCTCTTCGGTGGTCTTCTTGCAGCTGGGCCATCCTTGCTTGGCTTGCAAGTTGTTCCCCCATATGTGCCTCCTGTGCATTTTTGTTATCTTCTTGCAGCTTAATAATTAACTGATTTTGCTCCAGATACTTCTTATGTTGCTCTGTCAACTAAGTAGTAAATGTTTGTACAATGTTATTCCTTTCCCGATCAGTGTCTATTAATTTTTCCATTACATCACCCTGGCCTTGCAACTCAACGTGTGTTTCAGTACCTGTTGCCTCAGACCTTGGGCGTTTTCGGTCTTACATCATGTACTCTAGGTGGCAGGTGCAGTGGTGGTGATGTCGATGGCAATGCTTCAGGTATGGAAGATACTGCAAGACTTGAGGTCAGGGGAGAACCTGGAAGTGATGAACTTGGTGAGGTTATCGGTAGATCTACTCTGGAAGAGCTGCCCGCAGATGCTGATGTTGTTCCCACTTGATGAAACGAACTCCCTGAAGCTGGTGGTTGGTCGATATGTCTTGTATATGAGGCAGAGGATAGAGACACGCGAGGACCTGATTCAGTGATCCGAGGTTGAAGTAGTTCTGAAATTAATCTGCTTACTTCCAACGAATCTATCTATCTATCTATCTATTGCCAGACGCCTCAATCCCGTTTGGGGTGGCCACAAACAAATCGCCTCCAAGTCGCCCTGTCCCCCGCCATTTGACTGCCATGCTCCCAACTCACACCTCCCTCTCTCATATACCTCTCCACCCCATCCCTTCATCTCATCCTCGGCCTCCCCCTCCCTCTTCTCCCCTCCCTCTCACTCACATACACTCTCTTCGTCAGTCTTTCACCCTCCATCCTCTCCACATGACCAAACCACCTCAGTGTGTTCCTCCTAATGCTTCCTATCACATCCACATTCACACCACAATGCTCCTTTATATCCTCATTCGTCAGCCTCTCTCTCCATGTGACTCAATAGGCTCCTCTTAACCCGTCACGTCCTGAGGTTTTCCGCACCTCCGACATCCCCCAGTCCCGAGGTATTTTCGACAAAAATTTTTTCGGCTAAAACTTCTGCTTTTGGTGAGAAACATCGAAAATTCATAGAGAAATCGCTCACCTGAGGTTTAAAATACTCAGTCCAGGTAGGAGTTCCTCCTTACCTGACTGGGTTTTCTAACATGCTGGCACCAAAGAAAACGAGTTCTATGGGAGGGTAACTATTTTATCCACTCATAAACGGTATTTATTTATTTACTTGGTACGAATTTATATGTAGTATGAGAGTATATTGGTTTTCAAGCAGTAATGTAGGCATTATAAGCATTGTTTCACTTACTAACAAATCACCATTCATGACCTTTTTTTCCCACATTACCTGATCATAATTTCTGACTGTTTCTTCCTCTAATGCTAAGTAAACCTTGTCCTCCACATTGTCATCGATTGGGGAATCACTCTGGCCCTGAATGTCTTTATTGGCCAGGTCACTGGTAACAGGTGAATTGCCAAGACAATGGCGTGAGGGGGGGAGGGGGGAGGTTATGCGGTGTAAGGCATTGTGCCTGCTTGGCATCTTGTAGAAGAATAGAGGAAGGTGTCCTGTGTAAACATACAAAAAATCACTTGCAAAAATTGAAAATTGTGCAAATTAGGGACCTTGCAATTGCATGACGTACCGGTACGTCGCCGGGACTGGCAAATGCAAACCGTTGCAATGCACCCATACGTCGATGGGACGGAGCGGGTAAATAACTCATTTCCACTGCTCTCACTCTTGACTTGTGTCCTTCCAACAACGTCCAAGCTTCACTTCCGTATGTTAGAGTTGGTATCACAATACTGTCATGTAGTAACTTTTTCACTTCCATACTCACTTCCCTGTTTCTTATCACTGCTTTCAAAGAACCAGCAACCTTTCTTCCCTGCTGTACCATTTCAAGCACTTCACCCTCCAAACCTTTATCCTTACTCGTCACACTACTCAAGTACTTAAACATACTCACATTTCCAATTCCTCACCATCCAACCTCGCTGTACTTCACATCTCTCAAAGACCATCACTTTACCCTTCCCTATATTCACCTTTAGATTCCGTTTCTTACACACTCTCCCAAACTCATCCACCAAGCCTTGCAGCTCCCCTTCGGCTTCACTCAACAACACAGAATCATCTGCAAACAACAGTACAGGGAGTTTCCAAACACTACCCTCTCACCAGGGACACTCCAACATCCACTACCCTACCTTGTACCTCTTTCATTACCCCATCCATGTACAGATTGAACAACCACGGAGACATGAGACATCCCTGTTTCAACCCAACCTTCAAAGAGAAAAATTCATTCAGTTCACCATCCACCCGCACTGCAGCCGTAGCACCATCATACATACTCTTCACAGCATTCAACAACTTCCCATCTACTCCATATATTCTTAATACTTTCCACAATCCTTGTCTATCCACCCTGTCATATACTTTCTCCAAATCCATGAAAGCCGCATACAACTTCTTTCCCTTCTCTAGAAACTTTTCCACTAAAGATCTAAGAATGAATATCTGATCTATACAACCTCTTCCCTTCCTAAAGCCTTCTTTTTCTTCTCCAACTAATTCCTCTGTAATTTCCCTAACTCTGTCAATAAGTATCCTACCATTCACTTTTCCTATTATACTAAGAAGACAAATGCCCCTATGATTACCACACACTTCTTTTTCCCCTTTTCCTTTGTACAGAGGAATAATTATACCTGACTTCCAATCCCCCGGAACTCTACCTTCCTCACTGGCCAATCTGCACATCTTCCACATCCATTCTACAACTATCTCTCCCCCATGCTTCAACATTTCACCATACAATTCATCAATTCTTGGGGCTTTCCCCAATTTAACTTTCTTCATTGCTTCCACAACTTCTATCCCACTGATTTCTTCCTGTCTTTTCACCTCCCTCCTTCTCCCAGCCATTCCCCAGCCACTTATAATCGCGTCACTTCCATCCTCTATGTTCAACAATTCCTTAAAGTGTTCTCTCCATCTGCTCACTTTTTCTCATATCTCCACTAATAATCTACCATTTTTATCTTTCACTCCTCTGCTAACTTCACTTCCACTCTGTCGTACTCTCTTCACCTCATTCCAGAACATTTTCTTACAGTCCCTCCACTTTACACTCAAATTCCTTCCAAATTCCTCATCCACTCTCTTCTTACTCTCTCTTACTAATCTTTTTACTTTTTTTTTTTTATCTACATATAACTCTTCTGCTTCTCAACTTCTTCCACGCCCCTATTTCTCATCCATTCATTGTATGCTTTCTTCTTTTGTGCCACAGCCTGTCTCACTTCTTCATTCCACCACGCTGTTCCTTGCACCCCCCTCCGTCTTCTCTTCATCCCACACACCACATCACATGCTGCACATACTTCTTCTGTGAATATCCTGCACACACCTTCCACGTCCCGCATCTGCTCCAATTCATATTTGCCCAATCATTCCTTCACTTCTCTCTTATATTCTGTCTGTTTCTCATCCTCTTGTAACCTTTCCACTCTCCTTGCAAATACTCCTTCTTCCCGTCCTTCGCTTCTTCTTTTGCTCCATCTTATTTGGATCTTGATTGTGGCCACCACCAAGTTGTGGTCAGAACGTCCACTCTCCCAACCTCTATAAGCTCTTGCATCCATTACACATCTTCGCATCCTTTCATCCACACACACATAATCAATCATTGCCTTCCTTTCATTTAGTTCACCACCCACCCTTCTCATCACTCGCCATGTATACCTGTGAATCATTTATGTCTGAAGGGTGTATTGGCTATCACCAACCCCCACCCAGGACAGATGTCCACTAACGCACTGGCATTCTCATCTATCTCAGCAGGCACACCCCACTCACCAACTATTCCATCCACCTTCACATTCCCTACTTTACCATTCATATCACCAATCAAAAACACTCTCTCATTCCTTCCAAACTTTTCCATGCACATTTCCACATTTGTCCAGAACTCTTCTCTCACTCTGCTTGCACGATCTTGCGTTGGCGCATACACGCACACAATCGTCCACATTTGTATTCCAACTTTCAATCTTACCCACACAATCCTTGACCTAACGGATCCATACTCTCTTATGTTCTTCTTCCATCTTTTACTCACAACTATACACACTCCTTTTGCCCTCTCATTCTCACCTACTCCTGCACATATAGCCCATCCATACTCCCATTCTCTCACACTCTCACCTCTCCATTTAGTTTCAGTTACTCCACATACATCAACTTTCGCACCCTCAAGCACCTGGACAATCTCTCTCTCTTTCACCTCATCATTCGCACCTCCTGCATTCCATGTTCCGATTACCATGTCCTTTGTCCGGTCCTTGGTCGTCATCTTTTGGTCAGTCCTTGTCCGAGGCTTCTTGTTTGTCCTCTTAGTTGTTTTCCGGGGAGGGGCACTAACCCTCTGCCAACCCTTTTAGTCGCCTTGTACGACAAGCAGGGATACTGAGGGAGTATTCTTGAAAAAAAAAAACCTACCCCCAGGGGGTGTTAAGTTAGAAAAGGTTAGGTTACGTTGTTTTTTTTTAGATGACGTACAAAATGGTTAGGTTATCTGTGTATGAAAAACAAATATATGTTGAAAACAAAAGCACATATAAACTTTACCATTAATGTTGCTCAGGACCCTTGTCAGTGTTAAATAATACCAGAAAGAAAATGGGGATTATCGGTCTGTCATTTATTGCTCAGATAGTAACTGTGTTGTAAACTGAAATACCAAAAATACTGTAACATTGGAGGAACATGGCAAATGCAGTTAAAAACTGTCAGGATAGTGGATACATAACAAACCTATATGCATGCATGAGAAATGACGGAAAAGGTTTATTTGATAAAATTTGCATGTTCATATACTCAAAAATCCCATTTTATACAATAATAATATGTTTTATATACGTGATGATGATGATGATGGGAGGCATTATGCTTCATCTTAAGTTAACTTGGTTTAGAGATAGGTGCTTCGTCACCAACACATTTATAGCAGTTTTACAAACAAACCTATAAATTTGTCACTTTACACTAAGAATGTTTAACCCGCGGCGTCCCGTTGACATTAATTAACGTCCACACGTTTTGTCACTGCCAATCCCGTCAACATGCTTTAACGCGCTGCAATTGCAAAGTCCATAATTTACACAATTTTCAAAATTTGCGCGAGATATTCAATTCGCCTGCCTAGGCAAGCCTCCCCTAACTGCCACCAGGCTGGCAGCCTCCCAGACCCTGCGTGACCCACACACGCCCTTGTCTTGGTCACTCACCTGTTAGCAGTGACCCAGGTCAGACATGGCGAGTAAAGGTCTCTCTGAGGACGAAATACAATCCGCCCTGGATGCCTTCACTGGAGATAGGGATTCTCCACTGGATGACGATGTGGAGGATAGGGATTATGTACAGCCTGAGGAGGAAACAGCCAGCAGTGATGAGGAGGTCCCTTCGCCGAGGAAAAAGCGGAATGCTACATACCATTAAGGCAAGGGAAGGCCAGCCTGGACCCCATACACATGCATGGACCTCTCTCCAGCCCCTAGAGAGAGATTCTGATGAGGATGAGGACGAGGACGAGGACGAGGACGGCAGCATAGGACGTGATGTAACCTCATGGTTGGGGAGGGAGAAAATTTCACCTCGAGGATCAGAAGGTGCAGCGAGAAGGCAAATCAGGTATGGTCTTTCTTTACTGTCTGGGGATGGTGAAAGTTGTGTGGCGGAAGTGAGGGGTGAAAGGGAAAGTGGGGTGGCGGGAGTGCGGGGTGAAAGGGAAAGTGGTGTGGTGGGAGTGTGGGGTGAAAGGGAAAGTGGTGTGGTGGGAGTGCGGGGAGAAAGGGAAAGTGGTGTGGCGGGAGTGAGCGATGAAAGGGAGAGTGGTGTGAGAGAGGCAGCATGAGCACGTGGTGTATGTGGGCATCAGGGAGGCGAGGTGGAGCTGCTCCCTAGCACGTCTTTCGCCCCACAATATTCCCTTACTTCCTCCCCACAGCCCCATGATGTGGGGAAAGGAAAGAAAAGGAAAGGGAAAGGGGAAAGGAAAAGGGAGAGGGAAGAGAAGTGCGAGTGAGGAAGGGCGCCGCTCTCCACCTCCCCAACCTTCCCCACCACCCTCCCCTCCCCACCCTGACGAAGTCGACAATGGGGACGAGGCTGGAGATGGTAGTGTGTCATGGAACTGGGTTAAGATGGGAGTAATTTTACTCCCATCATTCACCCTTTCACTGAGGAGTGGAGGTCTGGTTGCAAGGCTCGAGGTATGCATGCGGGCTCCACTAGGGTGGATTTCTTAAACCCGTTCTTTGAGGAGGAGTTTGTGGGCCGCATAGTGGAGCAGACGAACCTCTTTGCAAGAAGCCAGTGCCATGAAAGTGAACGTCTAGGTACTACAAGCAGGCACTCCCAACAATATGACCATCTTGTAACCCTTGCTGAGATGTTCTTATTTTTTGTCCTGGTTCTCTTGATGGGTGTTGTAAGAAAAAATCAAATTCCTGCATACTGGACCATGGACCCAATGACCAGCCCACCTTTCTTTGGAAAGGTAATGGGTAGTAATCGATTCCAGCAGATTCTCAGCTGCCTCCACTTTTATGATGCAGCGACCCTGCTAATGCCAATAGCAGATAAAATGAGGAGAATTAGGCTTGTCTTTGATCACCTATGGGAACTGTTCCGCTCGTCATTATATCCTTACAGAGGCCTCATCATAGACGAGAGTCTTGTGTTGTGGAGAGGCAATATTTCCTTTCGCCAGTACATACCCAGCAAGAGACACCATTTCGGGTTCAAGATCTTTTTTATGTGTGACTGTAAGACTGGTTATGTGCAAGACATAATCTTGTACACGGGCGCACAGACAGACATAACAGAAGATCGTAGTATTGGACTCTCAGGGGCCGTGGTGAAGACAATGATAGAGGAGTACCTTCATCGTGGTCATGTGTTGTACCTGGACAACTGGTACACTAGCCCTCTTCTCGCTCGGTTCCTCCACCAACACAACACAGGAGTCTGTGGTGCAGTAAAGAGAAACTGTCACCATATGGTCAAGGTAGGGAGGAAACTTGACAAGAACGAGGTAGTTTTCTTCCAGGCAAATAACATCCTTGCCACCCTGTGGAACCACAACAGGGAAGTTTGCCTCCTGTCAACTATACACAGCCCTCTGATGCACCGCACAGACTCCGTTGATCACCGCAGTGAGAGGAGGCGCCACGTCTGGAAACCTGAGTCGGTACTGGACTACAATCTCAACATAAGGCAAGTGGATCAGTCAGACTCCATGATTTCCAGTGTGGACTGTGCCAGGACCACGATGAAGTGGTACAAAAAGCTCTTTTTCCACTTGCTCGACATCACGGTCCTCAATGCACACTACCTCCACGCCATGACAACGGGAATCTCTGAGACCTTTGAGGGGTTTGTCAGGGAGCTGTCTCATGAAATTATCGCCAGGTACACACAGGACAGGCCCCCACACCACACCTGCACCTCCATGGCTGCCCAGACTCCCCTACACCTCGCAGGACGCCACTACCCAAGCACTATCCCTTCCCAACCAAACCGTCATAAACCCCAGCGCTGCTGCCATGTATGCAAGCATTCGACAGTAAGACCAGCCACTCAGAGAAAAGACACAAGGTACGAGTGTGCAGAGTGCAATGTTGCATTGTGCCTTCAGCCCTGTTTCAAAGAAGTGTAGGAGGACTACTGGGCCTTGCGATAGGCTACTGCCCCCGAGATATAGGTCTTGAAGTCTTTGCCCAGAGTCGGACACATTAAAAAAAAAAAAAATAAAACCTACACTACTGATACTGTGTGTGATAGCAATAATATGATGCTCACTGTAGAAGTAAGGCTTGCACATACTGTGTGCGATAATATGACACTCAGTATAATGGTAAGACCAGTAAGTATGTGATGTGATAAGTATTATATAAAGCTGAAACGTGTGTAATGTTAGTGGTAATATATTATATAAGTTGAGAAATAATGTAAGTTGAAACAAGTGATATCACAAGTACACCCACTGTGTAAATCTGCGAAAATATGACACTCAATAGAACAGTCGGGTCTGTAAATATGTGATAGCGATGATATAAAGTGGAAACGGGTGTAATGTTAGTGGGAAAGTAATTTATAAGTTGAAAAATAGTGTAAGTTGAAACAAATGATATCGCGATCACACTCACTGTGTATATATGCGATAATATGACGCTCAGTAGAATAGTAAGGTCTCCAAATATGTGATAGCAATTATATAAATTGGAATCATGTGTAATGTTAGTGGAGAAATATTATATAAGTAGAAAAATAGGTTGTAAGTTGAAACAATAGTCATAGCGACTTCACCCGCTGTGTAATTATGCGCTATTATTATGCTAGATATTATCGTAAGGCCTGAAACTATCTGAAACAGTTCTCTAAAGTGGAAGAGGGTATAATGTTATTGGAAAAGTATTATGTAGGTTGAAAAAAGAGAATGCGAGTTGAAACAACAGTCACAGCGAGTTCACTCACTACGTAAATATGCGCTAACATTACGCTAAATATTATCGAAAGGCCTGTAAATATGTAAAAGCACTTCTCTAAAGTGGAAAAGGGTATAATGTTATTGGAGATGTATTATGTAAGTTGAAAAAATGATATGTATGATGAATCAGCAATGTTAGCGATTCATCGGTGAACAGTTTGGGCGATTTCGCTAGGTTCGCCCAATGGAACAATGCTTATTTCACCTCTATTTTTGTATAAAATCCAATTTACTCTTGTACCACATGTTTTTTTGTTTGTAATAAATACATATCTACCTACTTTTATTGGTTTCCCAGACTTATAATACCATAGAGAACGTGAGAGCCACAGACCACCTCCACAGAACACGGTACCTGGTGTAACGAAGGTATACCTGTTTAGGCCACTTATGGACCCTGGTGAACACTTTCTTTGTGATTTGCCATTGTTTCTCACCAAAAGCGGAAGTTTGAGCCAAAAAAATTTTGGTCCAAAAATGGTTGGGATTGGGGGGTGTTAGTGGTGGAAAAGTGGTCAGGACGGGGTGGGTTAATGTTTCATAACTTACCACAATGAATTTGGTGAAACTCAGCCTCCTTATAGGAGAGAAAAAGAAGTCCACAGTTGGAGCACTTGTAGTGCACAGTTGAAGTGGTCTCCATCTTCTTCGTTTACAAACAGTGGAGTGCGCCAAGAGATCTACCTCATTCTTTTGCTTAACTTGCTCACTGAGCAAAGCGCTCTGTAGTGTCCTGTGTGCTCGGCTATATAGACACAAGGCAGCAAGAATCTGTCTTTATTTGTATTAATCATCGATTGTCAGGGGTAAAGACGCTTTCTCAGAGGCCAATAGTAACAACAATTCAGCATTAGCCACACACACCACAAAACCAGCCAGAAGACAGAGCATGTGTGCTGGGCAGTCCCCAGGCCCCATCTTTCCCCTTACTAATTTTTAAGTCAGCCCACACCCCACTGACTGGGCTAAAGTGTGGCCCGGCCTGGACTATAGGTGCAGGAAGTCTTTAAACGAATGAACGAACATTAGTCTCCACTGTGTACTGTTGAGAAAGTTTGTGAATTTTTCATCTTCAGAGAACTGGTGAAGCAAGCCAGAATAAAGTAAAACTTACTGCTTTATTTTATAAGTCCTCGGGTCAGTGGTGACTTTCCTTTTTTCTCCCATAAGTACCAATGTCCAGTATATTTCTTTTCCCACCATGACAACTGATGACCTATTTGTAATTCATTCTTATTTTCACATCTCCCTTGACATCTGCCAATCTCACTCCAGGATATAACACTTAGCACAACTCCTCATTCCAGGATATTAACTCCTAGCATTAAAGTTATTAACAAAATAGTAGTAAATTCACTCACTCACTGCTAGTTATTAGTGTTGCATCCTCACCCCACACTGTCACAGGCTTCAACAGCAGTAGTACAGTATAAGAATGATATTGCCCAGCGAGTTGTTCTTCCTATGGTCAGCCTTTAGGTGTACAGTACATAAGATCAGCTGAGGCAAAAATAAACACAGGCTTCTTAACCCGCCGTGTCCCGTTGACGTATATATACGTCAACACGTTTTGTCACTGTCAGTCCCATTGACGTATATAAATGTGCATCAATTGCAAGGTCCCTAATTTGCACAATTTTTATTTTCGTAAGTGATTTTTGGTACGTATACAAGGGACATCTTCCTCTACAAGATGCCAGGCAGGGGCAATGCCTTATCCCACATGACCTCCCCCCCCTGCACGCCATTGTCTCGGCAATTCTACTGTTATCAGTGACCTGGCCAGTAAAGAAATGTCATGCCATGGTGCGAAATTCATGGCCAGAGTGATTCCCCAATCAATGACAATGTGGAGGACAAAGTTTATGTAGCATTAGAGGAGAAACAGTCAGAAATGATGATCACGTAATGTCGCCAAAAAAGATCAGGTATGTTGATGTGTTTGGTGAGTGAAACAATGCTTATATTGCATACATTACTGTGTGAAAACCAATATACTCTCGTACTAAATATATATTCGTACCAAATAAATAAATAAATACTGTTTATGAGTGGTGTGGAATAGTTACCCTCCCATAGAACTCGTTTTCTTTGGAGCCAACCTGATAGAAAACCCAGTAAGGTAAGGGGTACTGCTACCTGTATCGAGTATTTTAAACCTCAGGTGAGCGATTTCTCTACGAATTTTCGATGTTTCTCACAAAAAGCGGAGGTTTGAGCCAAAAAAATTTTTTTTTCCAAAATTGGTCGGGATTGGGGGGAGTCAGTGGTGGAAAATCGGTCGGGACAGGGAAAGTTAAAAATCACTCTTTATTATCCAAATAATTCCACTTAGTGCTTTCTAACTTTACTATTCTCACAACACTGGAGCTATACACACTTTACTAATTGCAATTACACTTAATGCTTGACCTTCACAGTTTTTCACAAGTACCGAAAATAATCCTCACTGACTGTAAATTCACTTAATGCTTGCCAGCAACTCTTCACAAACTTCAATAACAGCACTGCACTTCACTCAAACTGAACTGAAAACCAACTCAAAATAGTCTCTACCCCATCTTTATATAAACTTGCATTGTACTAGAAACTTCTACATCTTTTCCATATTTCTGGTGTATTCTAGAGAGAGAGCACAGTTACCAACTCAGAGACAACCCAATACAAGCCAGTTTTCGTACATTACATAACACTGTAAATTATTTACCATACAAACTTAATTTAAATTACATAATTTAACAATCATGTAAATAAAACATTATAAAGAAAAAGAGCACAAAAATTACAGTACAACTTATGAAATAACTACACTCGCAAACAGCAGGTAAACTGGCAACTCTGACTCGTACTGAAACCATTGTAAACATCGGGAAACGTCGAGAGACATCTTAGTACTTAACTGGCAAATCTCGCTTCTTAATGCTATCCCTTCCCCAGTTCTTTGTCATCCCAACAAAACTACAGAGTGAATACAAACACAAACCTTAATTCCAATGAAACATCTAACTATACACAAAATAATCCTTCACCTTATCAGGTCTTCTATGTCGCTTCTGATAATGTCCTTGCTCCTCCACACAGTCCACCTCTCCTTGAAGGTCTTGATCCTCTTCTTGATTCCCTCCTGCTTTTGAGGACCTTTCACCAACCTCTTGCACTTCATCTCCTTGGTTCTCCTCAACATCCTCGGCTGCGGGAGATTACAATTCCTCGGAGACGTCCCAGCTGTACTGTCCTGGCCTATGGTACTGCCACAGACGATTCACGTGTACCACCTTTGGGCGAAACTTTCTTCCTGAATCCGATATGTTACATCTGATGGGCGGTCCAACACAGTATCATGCCCGTCCCATGGGCTTTGCAGCTTCGGCAACTGTCCCTTCTTATGCAGAGGATTGTATAACCAAATTTGGTCACCATCCTCGAAGCTCACCTCACCTTGGCATCATGCTTGCACTTCATCACCTCTTCTGAAAACTTGAGGGCTCCTCGCACTTGATGATGTACAACTGGCCGCACTCCCGCGAGGGCCACCTTAGTGTTGGCAACGCTGGCCGAGATAGTAACCGCGAATCATCAGTAGTGAGCTCTGATCGAAGCATTCACAGGACTGAGGGAGGGAGCGGGTTTGAGGTGGGTAGGTGGGTGCCTGTACACGAGAGGCGAGATATGACGATTGTTGAGGTGACAGAAAAGTGTAATATTTATTAAAAGAATTTTTTTTTTTCGGTTTTACTTTTGCCATCATGAAAAGTAAAAAGATCAACTTTAAATATTATACTGCAAAACAAAGACAACCGATCAAGATTCATAATTGTAGACTTTAATCGTATTTTATTTTATTGTTGTTTCCAAGCAATGGACGCCGTAAAATACAGACAAAAACTGCCTGAAAATAATGAATCAGAATGCTGTTTATTAATCACATGTAACAAATGTAAGTAACTTCATCCGGAATGTGGCAGCTGCTGAGACCACTGGCACATATCAACATCGCCCATACCTAGCGTTACGTAACAAGCAGTTTAAAATCGCATCGTTGCGTCATCGCATCGTGGAGTTATCAGGGCTCCCATTGACCTTCACATGATAGCAGATTAAATATATATATATATATATATATATATATATATATATATATATATATATATATATATATATATATATATATATATATATATAGATGATAGATAGATAGATAAAGATATATATATATATATATATATATATAGATGATAGATAGATAGATAAAGATATATATATATATATATATATAGAGAGAGAGAGAGAGAGAGAGAGAGAGAGAGAGAGAGAGAGAAAGAGCGAGAGAGAGAGCGCGAGAGCAAGAGCGAGAGAGAGAGAGAGAGAGAGAGAGAGAGAGAGAGAGAGAGAGCATGAGCGAGAGAGAGAGCGCGAGAGCAAGAGCGAGAGAGAGAGAGAGAGAGAGAGAGAGAGAGAGAGAGAGAGAGAGAGATCACAAATGTTTAAAGCCTCATTGGTCAAGACGCCCATAATTTCATTTTTACAAACAACCATCTGTTGCCATCGTGTCCGTGCCTCTTTGCCTATCTCGTATTATGTAAATTTTTACATAGCAAAATCTGACTATAGCATTTAGCGTTTAGTATCATTAATCAGAATGTAGAAAAAATAGTAAGGTAAAAGGGTGATACAGCATCCCTAAATGCGGTGTTTGTTGTTGGGTGTTAGGAAACGCTTGATAAGGAGGATACGGAGGTGTGTGCTAGGGGTGTCAGCAATTACCGCATGCAGTATTAAGGATTCACATTTGCTATATTCAATAGCATTATGCTTTATGGTTTCCAAGCATTAATTGTGCCACTTTTCACAGCGGTAATAACTTGACAATAAAGGTATTAAAATATATATGATTTGTTACCAGGTATTGTAGATTTTTATTATATATAGCTTCCAGCCTTCCACTCATCTGTTTCAGACGTTATCCCTCACCTCTCGTGCATAGGTATCCCTCCACTCTCCTCAAACCCCCTTCCTCCCCCCCAAACTCTCTCTGTACGACTCTCTCTTACTGGCTGTGGATGCTTCGAACGCATCTCTCTACTAGTGTTTCAGAGTCAATATCTTGGCCAACGTTGACAACGCTGTGGCCCTCGCGGGAGTGCGGCCAGCTGTACCTCAGCCAGCCTTTCCTGAAGGTGCTTTGCATAGCTGGTGGTGTCTGTAGGCAGCTCTTCACCAGGTGCTCTTCTCAATAACAAGTCAACAGGTAAATGTAACTTCTGGCCCAACATCAGTTTTGCAGTCGTGTAACCAGTAGACTCATGGGATGCAGACCGATATGCCATCAGCAATGCAGGTAACTTGGTTCCGTTCTGTTTGTCCATCAATGCAGTACTTGGCCAGTTCTTGTATCAGGGCCCAGTTGAATTTCTCCACCATCCCATCAGACTGTGGCCTTAGTGGGATCCTCCTGGATTTCTTGATCCTCAATAACTTGCAGCACTCACGGAACACAGCAGACTCGAAGTTTGTTCTCTGGTCTGAATGTAGCTCTTGTGACATCCCAAAACGACAGAAAAACTGATCAACCAACACCTGAGCAACAGTCACAGCCTCTTGATCACGGATAGCATAGGCTTCTGGCCACTTTGTGAAGTAGTCCATGGCAAAGGTCCAGCAATGTCCACCGTGGCTTTTTCCATTGAAGCACCCACTTGGTACACCTGGAGAGGGGCACAACCACGTTTCTTGGGTCCCTTCTTGGCACAGCACACATCACAGGCCCGACACCACTCTTCAACATCCTGATGCATGCCAATCCAGTAGAACTTCTGTCGCAGCCGGCTTAAAGTTTTCTTCACTCCCAGGTGCCCACTAGTGATCTGGTTACAGGACTCATCCAAGATCTTGGACCTCATCTCCTTTGGAACCACCAGTTGCCAATACTTGCTGAGGCCATCGGCTGTCTCCCACTGACGCTCCAGTGGTCCGTTGCAACGAAGAAGGTCCCACTGCCTCCAGTAGCTCTTAGTCGAAGGGCTTAACCTGGAAAATTCCTCCCAAGATGGTCACACTGTACTCCGCTGCAGCCACTCCAGCACTAGTTGAAAATCTGCATCCTCCATCTGCATCCTCCACAGGTCCTCATCATCTGATGCCGGCCCCGTCACTACAGTCCTGCATTTCTTCCCATGATTCCCATTCCTGCTACACTGCATGTCGTCTTTTCTTGTCTTCTCGCACACTATTCATTAAGGTTCTCCTGCATTTCATCAGTGGTGGGTCTTCTGCCCCTTCTTATCATCCCGACCATTCTGATCTGCAAGTATCTCAAACTGTGCACGGTAAGCTTCCCAAGATACTCTACCATCAAATTCTTGA
Organism: Coenobita brevimanus; assembly: GCF_032717465.1. Classification (NCBI taxonomy): domain Eukaryota; kingdom Metazoa; phylum Arthropoda; class Malacostraca; order Decapoda; family Coenobitidae; genus Coenobita; species Coenobita brevimanus. The sequence goes on from NC_136996.1 coordinate 16,771,690, forward strand.
GTTTTCTTTTCATTGGACCCCCATTATAGCCATGCACTTCACTGGTTTGGGGCCTAAAAACTGGGACATCATAGTTAAGGACAGGACTTAAAACTTCTGCATTCTGATTATTCATCCCTGTAATGCTACCTTTAGATGCTTGGGATCCGTCAAGATTCACCATGTTGCTGTGGTGGTGGTGGTGGTTATTGTGTTGGCGGTGGTGGTAGTTGTTGTCAATTATGGTTGTTGTTGTGTTAGTGGTGGTTGTTGTGCTAGTGGTTGTTGTTGTGTTAGTGGTGGTTATTGTGGTGGTGGTTGTTGTTGTGATGATGGTTATAATGGTGGCTGTTGTGGTGGTGATTGTGGTTGTTGTTGCTGTTGTGGAGATTGTGGTGGTGGTGGCGGTGGATGTTATAGTTGTTGTGGTTGTTGTGGTGGTCATTGTTATTATGGTGGTTATAGCTGCTGTTGTTGTTGTGTTGGTGGTGGTTGTGGTGATGGTTGTAGTGGTGGTAGTGGTTGTTGTGGTGTTTTTTTATGGTTGTTGTCATTGTTGCTGTTGTTGTTTTTGTTGTTGTTGTTGTGGTGGTGGTGATGGTTCTTCTTGTTGTGGTTGTTCTTGTGGTGGTGGTGGTTGTGTTGGTTGTTGTTCTTGTTGTTGTTATGATGGTGGTGGTTGTTGTGTTGGTGGTTGTTGCATTGGTGGTGGTGGTGGTTGTTGCATTGGTGGTGATGGTGGTTGTTGTTGTGGTTGTTGTTGCTGCTGTTGTTGTTGTGGTGGTGGTGGTGGTGGTTCTTGTGGTGGTGCTGGTTGTGGTTGTGTTGGTTGTTGTTGTTATGGTGATGGTTATTGTTGTGATGATTGTTGTTGTGGTTGTTATTGTGGTGGTGGTGGTTGTGATGGTTGTTGTTATGGTTTTTTTTTAATAGATAATGAATGGAGGAAGGAAAAACAAAGGTGAAAAAAAATAAGTCCATGTGCCTAAAGGCATCCTCCATTTATAAAATATTTATAACAACTGGATTTGAATTGTAGTGGATTAAATGTTTGTGGGAAACAGCTCCCAGGATGTGAATTCCAGAGAGTTGTAGTTCTGGGGATAAATGAATTTTGATAAGCAGAGGTTCTGCATTGCGGGGGAGACAGTGTGAATTCATGGGCGCTCCCAGCTGCACGAGTATTTCATGAGAAAATGTGAAGGGGAGGAAAAACTGAAACCAGTTCGTCTGAACACTTACGGTAAAAATATCTATAATATAATGCTAAAGAAGCAACATCTCTACGTACTGATAATGGAGGAAGGTCTTGCGAAATGGCAGGATCATTGAGTAATCTAATGTGGTTGTTGTGGTGGTGGTGGTTATTGTTGTGGTGATTGTTGTTGTTGTGGTTTTTGTGGTTATTGTTGTGGTGGTGGTGGTTTTTGTGGTTATTGTTGTGGTGGTGGTGGTTTTTGTGGTTATTGTTGTGGTGGTGGTGGTTTTTGTGGTTATTGTTGTGGTGGTGGTGGTTTTTGTGGTTATTGTTGTGATGGTGGTGGTTTTTGTGGTTATAGTTGTGATGGTGGTGGTTTTTGTGGTTATTGTTGTGATGGTGGTGGTTTTTGTGGTTATTGTTGTGATGGTGGTGGTTTTTGTGGTTATTGTTGTGATGGTTGTGGTGGTGGTGGTGGTTGTGGTTGTGGTGGTGATGGTTGTGGTGGTGGTGGTTGTGGTGGTGGTGGTTGTGGTGGTGGTGGTTGTGGTGGTGGTGGTTGTGGTGGTGGTGGTTGTGGTGGTGGTTGTTGTGGTGGTGGTGGTTGTTGTGGTGGTGGTTGTTGTGGTGGTGGTGGTTGTTGTAGTGATGGTGGTTGCTGAGGTGGCGGTGGTTTTCGTGGTTGTTGTTGTGGTGGTGGTTATTGTTGGATGGTGATGGTTGATGTGCTGGTGGTTGTGGTGATGGTGGTGGTTGTTGTTGTAATGGTGGTGGTTGTTTTTGTGATGGTGGTGGTGGCTGTTGTGGTGGTGATTGTTGTTGTGGTGGTGATTGTTGTTATGGTGGTGGATGTGGATGTTGTTGTTGTGGTGGTGGTGGATGTGGTGCTGGTGGTAGTGGTTGTTGTTGTGGTGGTGGTGGTGGTGGTGGTGATGGTGGCTGTGGTGGTGGCTGTTGTTGTAGTGGTGGTGGTTGTGGATCCTGGTTCATCTGAGAGGTGAACTCGGTGGACTGCAGGCTTAAATTTCCCTTCTGCAACCCACCATCCTCCTTTCGGAGGATAGAGAAGCAGCTGAGGGACTTTTGCATAACCAGACAGTTGAACCACTCATGCTCTTGGTGTCACCATAAATATATTCCGACGTTTTCTTCACCCAGAAGCAGCACAGTGCTTTTGCATTTCTAGGTAAATAGTGGTCAGCTTTGATGATCGTCAGGAACACGACATCGTCTGCCTCGACTTTCCAAGATGGCGGCCGCGCAGACGCATCTAAAGCAGTGTCATGCGGCATCTAGGCTTATTTATATCTATGGGCAACAGGGTCTGTTATCACTAGAGAAAAACATTCAGTTCAAAGTAGTAGTAATAGTAAATTTCTGTCAATGATATAAGTATTACAAAGCATTCTTACTTAGAATATGTCGCGTGAATGCCGGCTGCTATGGCAATCGTGGATATCACCTACCAACAGCTCGGTTAAAGGCTCGCCTCAAGAAATGGGTAGGTGAAATAATAAAGAGATTAATAAAACAGTGTAGGAAATTCAAATAGCACGCACTCATTATACACTAAAAAAAAAAACAGCAATGACCAAATTTGTCTATTTCTTACCATGCATATATTACTTGAGAAAGTAATATAATATGTGAAACAAAAGTGCTTCAGTGATGCATAGAAAAATGTTCATTGAAGCACTAAACCTTTCTGAAACGATGGTGGAGTGTGTCTCACTGTGTAGCCTACGCCTGGCCACGACATTGGTTAACTCTCTGGTCAGAGAGTAGTGATCACGAGTGTACATCCTGTGTGCGGCAGTTTTCAAATATTTAGAAAAAAAAATTAGAAAAAACATATTGTCAAAAGATAGAGAAAAAAATCCCGAGTTCAATGGTATATAACACATTATAGTAAACAAACAAATTACCTCTGACATAGGTCCGTGAAATAATAAATATTCCCTGTGTGGTGGTGCCAGGCGAATGATGAGTTATGGTTGTACTGTGTTGTCAGTGTCAATCTTGCAATCAGAAAAGGTATAAATCAGCATCTAAAACATCATTGTCATCATCTACCAATGTATCACTATCATTACTTCACTCATCCAGAGATTTTAGCCAGTATTTGCTTGGGCTACTGCTAGCGGCAGCATGGAGAAGATTTCATATCCTTACCTCCGGCATTTTGTAGGTAAGTGAGCTGAGCTCTGCACCTCTTAAAAATGCATAATCTATGTATGGCAATATTCTAAAGGTGCCAGGAGTTGCTAGCTGATTTATTTCGTCCCATTTCTGACGGCGGAATCTTTGAAAGCAGGAGATCATATAAAATTATGATACAGCAGCAGTCAGAGCCATTTGGACTCAGATATCATATATGATACAGCCGCAGTCAGTGGGTTAATTACAATGCTAAATACAGTTAGATTACTTCATGATATATACAAGGCGAATCTAAGTAAAATTAATCTTAGTTTTAATTAAACTAAAGCCAAACCAAATATTCCCTTTCTTTATGTAAATAAGTTAAACTCACATCTGCTTTTTATGTGAGGGATTTTCATCCTCAGGACGCGTCATCTACCATGCAGATGCAGATTAGGTCAATGGAACTTTCCAAAGCAATTACATGTATTTACAATATAGTAGTCCACAAGGGTCAAACACAATAGCATTTAATTTATTAACAATAAGAATTATTAAAGAGAACATAATCTCTGGGTTATAAAAACGGCTTGAATAGTTATTAACGCTCTCCAGGTTTTCCTCTGCTTGTAACCAGGGACGACTATTTTAAAAAGTAAAGGGCGCTACTGCTTTGGGGAAAAATATTTCCCACAGTTTTGGGGCCGTGCAAAATATGATATGCCGTATCATGTAATGTGACCCTTAGCCAGGAGTTCTATCCATAGGTTTTGAGAGCCCTGTGCTGTGGCCCTTCCAGTTTGCGCATCTTGACCCATTTGGTCTCCACTATTCACTGTCTCTGGGGTAGCCATTAACTCAAGTGGTACCAGTTTATCAATACTTTTTATGTTGGTATGTCTCCTACATTTTATTTTTACGAATCTCAGCACCCCCTCTGAATCTGGATGCGTGGAGATCATTTTAGCAAATGGACACTGGGATCTTGGCTGTTCTGTTTTTACTAAGAACACATCTCCTATGTTTATAACAGACTTGTTGCTGGCAGCCTGAGCCCCATAAATCCTTTCTCGTAGGCTCAAAAGATATTTTTCTCTCCACTCTCTGTTCCAAGAATCCAATACTTTTTTTCAGACGTTGAAATCCCTCCTGCAGATGTTATCCTAATTCATAATTTTCTATGGTGGGATAATCTACTTCCTCCTGGATATCCACACAGGGCATCAGATGGAGCTTCCTGCCATATAACATATGAGCCGGTGTCAGTGCCTCAATTGAAATGCTACAGTAGTGTCATCTAGATAGGTTAGGGGTCTACCATTAATCCAAGCTTCAATTTCAGTTATCACTGTTCTTAACTCTTCTCTTGTGATCTTAGTTCTGTGTAAGGTTTTCCTTAGGCAGTTCATCACAATACCAATCATACGTTTGGTAAATCCATTTTGCCTTGGCGCTCTTGGAGCTATGAACTGCCAGGTACAATTTCGGATTCCCTGCACCGACTTAACCTTTGGGTAATTCATTACATTTAATAGTAGAGATGCTGCTCCAACAAAATTGGTTCCGTTTTCGCTTATTAATTTATTAGGACAAGACCTTCTAGTGGCAAATCTTCTTAATACATTCAGGAATGTCCCTGAACTCAAGTCTTCTGCCATTTCTAGATGGTCTGCCCTTGTGTAGGTGCAAGTAAACAGACATATATACATCTTATAGGGAATTCCCTCACCCGTAACAGTTATAGCCCCTGTGTAATCAACTCCAGTTACCTTGAAGGGCCGACTTACGTTTATCCTATCCCTTGGTAAGGCAGGTGGTCCTAGATAGTCATATCGTCGTTGTTCAGATTTCCTACATGTAATGCAACCTTTGAGATATTTCTTTATGACCTGTCTACCCTTAGGGATCCAATACCTTTCCCGGATTCAGGCCAAAGTCTGCGGCACACCTCCATGAAGAGTCAAGTCATGGGCTTCCCTTACAATTAACTGTACATAATATCCCTTCTTAGGTAATAATATGGGATGTCTAGTTTGGAGAGGCAAATCAGCCGTTATTATTCGGCCCCAGCATCTAATTAGACCCTTTCCGTCTAAGAACAAGCCTAAAACTCTTATCAGCTTATTCTTATTCCCAGTGCCTTTGCCTAAAAGGTCATATATCTTTCCATCATAATTTCCTTGTATCCTTTTCACCCAATATTCCATGGGATCTAACTTCAGAAACCCCACTTTCTTATTCAAAAATTCAACATATAATTTACAAGTAGTAGTGTTAATAAGTTGTCTTAATGATGAGAATTTGCTAATGTCAATTACTTCTGGCTCAGGTACTACAGGATCCAGGTTTACTCCACTGAACTCAGCAATACTATACTGTTTCTGCTGAGGCCAATCTTTAGTGAGTAACCATTTAGGATCTTTAAACCACAAGTTATCTTTGATCAGTCTCTTTACAGTCGAACCTCTCGAGAGCAGATCAGCTGGGTTTTGTTTGGAGGATACATGCATAAATTTAAATTTGAAGACAGCTATTTAATAGTCTTCACTCTGTTGCGGACAAAAGGAATTTGACTGTCTTCCTCCTCTATCCAGTAGAGACAGATCTCTCTGTCAGTCCATATATAGATATCCTCAAACTGAGTATCAAGAGTAGTGGTCAAATACCTGCCCAGCTTAGTTCCTACTTCTATGGAAGCCAGTTCCATTTGAGGTAGGGTTCTTCCTTTAATTGGCGCAACTCTGGCTTTGGACAAAATAATCTTACTATCCTCTCATGTTGCACAATAAGCCACTGCTTCATATGCTCTTTGAGAAGCATCACAAAGTATGTGTAAGTGCGACTTCTCATTACTGTTTATTTTCCTGGGAATACATATACCTGATGTGGTTTCAAACTCATTTCTAATCTGTTTCCATTGTTGCACATGTGTCTCACCCAATTCAGTGTCCCAGTTCAACTTTCCTCGCCACGCCTCCTGTACTAAACATTTGCCCTAATAGGCATAGGACTGACCAATCCTAATGGGTCAAATAACGTGGAGACCTGACTTAACAAGGACCTCTTGGTGAGAGTGACATCAGAGAACTTAATTGGTTTCAAATGTATTTCATCAGCTCTTGTATCCCAGTTAAGACCCAACACATTTTGAATTTTGGGAATGTCATTATTTGGATAGTTCTCTTGCATTTTGTTCCTCAAAAGCAGTGAATTTGTTTTCCAGCTCTGTAACGTCAAATTTGCCTTCCCACATTCGGAATTGGCTACTTCATAAGCCTTCAGTGCTACCGCCTCAGTACCGGCAACACCTTGCAAATATCCATATAATAAGCCTGCCCTGTTTCTGGGCATTTGGCATTTCGAAAATGATGCTTTAAAGTGTTGCAAAGTAGGAAAGGACTAGCACAAGAGCCAAAGGGCACCGATCAGAAACAGTAAGTTTTCAAAGGACTATACTGATTTTGAGGATCTTGAGGCCAGAGGAATTTTGTAAATTTCCTATCATCCTCTCTCAATCCTATTCTGAAAAAGGCCCTACTAATGTCTGCTGTATAAGCATAAGGTTTCTCTCTAAATCTTAGCAATACATTCCCTAACTTCTTTTAGTGTAGGACCAGAGTATAGGCAATCGTTCAAGCTAGCTGATCCTTTGGACGCTTTACTACTACAATTGAAAACTATCCTTATGGGAGTAGTAACTGAATCCTTGCTTACAGCATGATGTGGCAAATAATGTCCCTCCTTATGGTTAACAGGGAATTCTACCTCTTCTATAAATTAATTCTTCAGTTGATCTTTTATAATATCATATATGGTTAGATGTCCTGGTTTGTCTCAACTTTCTTAGAAGAGAATTTAACTGAGCCTTAGCTGCTTGGTAATTTGTTGGTAACTCCGAATGGTTTAGTTTCCATGGTAATCCTACCCAGTACTGTCCATTCTTAAATTCCACAGACTGGTTATACAGATCCGAAGTTATTTTATCTTCAGGGGTTGATTCCTCAGAGTGTATTCTACACTGTCTATGTCCCATAATTTGTGTACAAGTTCAATATTTTCATCCAGCAAGTCATTTATCTGAGTGGACTCTAGTTCTGCACCTGTTCTAGCTACCATCAATGACTGTGTGGGGGTAACAAAGACTGAGTCAACTAGTTTAGTCTCTCCTTTAATTTGTTTTGGAAAAGGCAATTGACCCATAATAAGGTTACCTCCTAGACTCTTGAACAAGTGTACCTTATTCTTCTTGAAAGTCCTATGCAGGAATCTTCCACGGTAATCAGAATCAATTATCATTTTTATGGGACCCACAGTATCTGATTCCACATTCCGTTTAGCCAACTTTATCCCTGAGCTTTGTAGATGATCAGAGGTTTCCTTCAGTCCCTTTATATATATATATATATATATATATATATATATATATATATATATATATATATATATATATATACTTGTTTCCATATTATCCAGTACAGCTGCTGTTATACAGCATTTATATCTGCCTAGTTGTATTGCAGGTCTAACTAAATAAAAAAACTGAGATTGTTTAGTAGTTAAAAATCCTGTAATGGCTAGATTTACCATGCCAATAATAGGTAACTTTATTTCTTCACAATGTCTGCAGAAATGAAGGTTTTCTGAGCATCCGTATCAAAAAGAGTACATGCTAATAGGTTTCTATTCTCAGTCACTACTTTCACATATGCTATTGGAACTGCAGCTGGCATTACTACTGGAGTATTCCCCATAGCAATTGTCATATTGACACTTTCAGGTTTAGGAACCTAATTTTTCATCCTTGGGCATAAAGCACGATGATGTTGATCCCTTTTACATTTGAAACAAAGATTTGATTTTGTCTTGCAGTCCGCGGAATTGTGTTCGAAATTCATACAGATTATACAACATTCCAGTTCCTGATGCTTCCCTACTCTAGATGCATAATCATGTTAATGTTGACAAGATGCACTGGAATGTTGCTCACCACAAAATGCGAAAATTTTCTGGTCCTTTACCATGGAAGATTTTACTTCCTTATTTTCATCAGCTTGTCTATTCCTTATCTTTAATATTTTATCCTCAGCCTTTAAAAAGCTAAGGAAAATACCTATCTCTTCTTTAGGCACATACTTAGCCGTCTCTGACTTAGGTTTCCCAACCAGTTGGTTAGTGGGTTTTTTCTTTATTTCAGTCTTCTGTTTAATCTCAGCAGGCTTTACTGTTCCTTGCAAATGTTGACAGAGTTGCATTAAGCCCTCCTCAATCTCCTCATGGGAGAAATTATCCTTTTGGTGCCTACCATACAAGGCATCCATGGTTTTTGGTGGAAGCTTTAAGGGCACAATTCTAGAAAGCACCCAATCTGCTGCCTTAATATTTTCGTAAGTACCTAAAGCCTTTAAATTACAACTCATTGTAATTCTAAAATTTTGCAAGGAATAAAAACCATGTTTAGGTATAGGTAATTCAATTTGAGCCTTCAGCAGTTGGGTGGTAACTTGCTCCCTGTCTTCTTAGTTTTGTCTAAGGATTGTCAAGGCCACCTCATAATTGTTTTCTTCCACTGGTTACTCTTTTATCAGCTTGTAAGGCGTTCCCTTGACCTGTCCTAACAGATATGTGAGTCTGCTCACATTAGGGAGATCTGTTCTATCATGAACTAAGTAATTGAATTGATCCCAAAAGGATTTCTAATTTTGCTCCCCATCAAACTCCGGAAGCGTAATTTGTGGTAATACAGTTTTATTCGGCTGTTCCACAACTTGTTTTTCCGTGGCAGTCTCAGCCAATTTTGACTCTAGTAACTTCACTACAATTAAATATTCTTCTAATTTATCTTTAAATTTTGCAGTCTCTGACTCTAAGAGATCTTTATCATCAGCTTTTACTATGGCCACTTCTAAATTTGAGCCGTGAACAGGAAGTTGCAAAGAATTAGGAAGGGGAATGATTTTATCCACTTTAATGCAAAGCCTTTCCAAGCAACACAAAAGGCCTTCTTCATACTTAGTCCATCGGTCTTTCAGTATATTCAGACTATTTATTTTCTCCCTGGACAGAGGTGTTTCATCTAACGATTGTTTGCAATCAATTATGGCTCTCAAAACCCATCCTGCCTTACTACTAGAAGATCTCTGTAACAAGGAAATAGACATGTTGATTGATTTCTAATTTAATAAATTAACCATTAATTTCAACCACAAATTTACCCCAGCTCAGTAATCATCTAATTATTTTAAAATTTGAAGAGTGTACGAATGGGTTTATGGTATTTACCCTGTCTCCCTGGGTTGTTAAACCTTTAGGGTTATATCTTATCCCTACACTCAGTCTCCAGATAACCCATATTCCCTGAGCTCAGAAATATTTATCTCCTAGTATACCATAGACCAACCCATAGCTTGTGTAGCACTGAACTGTCCTTTCTTCATTTCTATGTATTTTATAAATTTCTGAAGAACCCCTTCTCCGCCATGATGACTCCAATGTATACCATCGGCTTTTAACGTTGCTTGAAAGGGCTTTGCATTAAAGTGGATAAAATCCTTCCCCTTCCTAATTCTTTGCAACTTCCTGTTCACAGCTCTGCTAATTAATTTACACGTACCATAGCAAACTGGAGAAGCATATGGTAGGTTTCTAGGCTCAAGAAGGGTTATGGTCACCGTGGATTTACATGAACCTTCTATGGCTCCTACCACAGCTAGAATGTTTTCCTCAATTTCATTAACTTCCACATCTTCATGATTATCAGTTCCTCCCAGGAAAAGGATACTGCAGTCATGCTCCCAATCTAATACGGCGTTTAGCCTTTCATTATCGGAGAAGGAACTTGCCCTTCCACCGAGACCTCGGTATATAAGTATTTCCACGTCATCCACTTCTGCAGAACATGGTAGTAGACTATGCCCAACGAACACAACCTTAAAATTGATCAGTGCTTCAGTACACATCTGTTTTCCTCACTCTCAAGGGCACCAAAAATACGTCTGAAAATTATTATATACAAGTCGTGACTCCTCACTCGGGGCACCAAAAAATGTCAAAAAATTATTTATACACTCGTTTGTCTGACGTGTGTTCCTCTAAGACAACCTTAAGTATATTCACACAAGTCTCTTAGGGGGATGATGTCTAACGGATACTCCAACTCACCTAGTTATTATTTTCCTCTCTCCTAGCTAATTCCCCATTGAACTGGCCAATTCGTTAAGGTTACTTAGCTAGCAAGAGTCGGACAAATGATGATGATGAGCCTGATGTTTAGGTCGGTTGCCTGGGCTGCCAAGTGTCCTTGAGGTGAGTGTTTACAACATGCTACTTCAACCAGGTCTAGGAGCAGAAGTGATTGAGCATGGTGTGCCTCAAGTCCCTCAGGATTTGAAGAGGTGCCAACTATCTATTAATTACAGTGCTAAATACAGTTAGATTTCTTCATGATATATACAAGGCGAATCTAAGTAAAATTAATCTTAGTTTTAATTAAACTAAAGCCATGCCAAATATTCCCTTTATTTATGCAAATATGTTAAACTCACATCTGTTTTTTATGTGAGGGCTTTTCATCCTCAGGACATGTCATTTACTGCGCAGATGCAGTTTTGTCAATGGAACTTTCCAAAGCAATTACAGGTATTTACAATATAGTTGTCCACAAGGGTCAAACGCAGTTGCATTTAACTTATTAACGGTAAGAATTATTAAGAGAATGTAATCTCTGGGTTATAAAAACGGCTTGAATAGCTATTAAGGTTATAAAAACGGCTTGAACAGTTATTAACGCTCTCCAGGGATTCCTCTGCTTGTAACCAGGGACGACTATTTTAAAAAGTAAAAACACAACTGTTCTGGGGGAAAATATTTCCCCCACACTAAGCATATTTGAATTTGATACTTTCCACTAGGATAAATGGCAAAACACTTGCCCAAATTATTCAGCAAACAATTTTATCATAGGATTTTCATCCAAACAGCTGTACCTTCGTTAGTCCAGTTAGTTTTACGAGATATTTAAATTTCAAATCTGCAATTTTTAGAATAAGAATGAGTAGATAACCTTCAAAAATAGGTCAAAATCATTTATATACGGCAGCAAGACTTGGGTTGTCCTATGGTACCTTCATGTGTAACATCATCAAGACTGAAGTAAAAGTGCAAACACTGATAATTCATTCATTCATTCATTGCCAGACGCCATGTATCCCAGACGGGGTGGTCAAGGGCTGAGAGTTAATTGTTTTACAGGGAGGGGCACTAATCCTCCACCAACCCCACTTGACACGTAGGGATGCCAACAGCATCTGGTGTTCCCAGGCGGTCACCCATCCAAGTACTAACCAGACCCAACGTTGAAGTAGATACTTATTCCTCATACAAAGCCAGAACAAGGAAGCAATGCCATGTGGTATTATAAGGTATGTTTAATATTAACAAGATCTGAAGTCCCTAAGGTAACTTCTTGTGTAACATCAACAAGATCTGAAGACAGTGGTGTTGAAGATTTCTATCTATCTATCTATCTATCTATCTATCTATCTATTGCCAGACGCCTCAATCCCGTTTGGTGTGGCCACAAAAAAATCGCCTCCAAGTCGCCCTGTCCGCCGCCATTTCACTGCCCTGCTCCCAACTCACACCCCCCTCTCTCATATACCTCTCCACCCCATCCCTCCATCTCATCCTCGACCTCCCCACCCCATCCCTCAATCTCATCCTCGACCTCCCCCTCCCCCTTCCCCCCTCCACCTCACTCACATACACTCTCTTCGTCAGTCTTTCACCCTCCATCCTCTCCACATGACCAAACCACCTCAGTGTGTTCCTCATAACGCTTCCTATCACATCCACATCCACACCACGACGCTCCTTTATATCCTCATTCGTCAGCCTCTCTCTCTCCACGTGACTCTACAGGCTCCTCTTAAATAACTCATTTCCACTGCTCTCACTCTTGACTTGTGTCCTTCCAACAATGTCCAAGCTTCACTTCCGTACGTTAGAGTTGGTATCACAATACTGTCATGTAGTAACTTTTTGACTTCCATGCTCACTTCCCTGTTTCTTATCACTGCTTTCAAAGAACCAGCAACCTTTCTTCCCTGCTGTACCCTTTCAAGCATTCACCTTCCAAACCTCCATCCTTACTCATCACACTACCCAAGTACTTAAACGTACTCACATTTACCAATTCCTCACCATCCAACCTCGCTGTACATTCACTAACTTCACCTCTCTCAAAGACCATCACTTTACTCTTCCCTACATTCACCTTTAGATTCCGTTTCTTACACACTCTCTCAAACTCATCCACCAAGCCTTGCAGCTCCCCTTCGTCTTCACTCAACAACACAGTATCATCTACAAACAACAGTACATGGAGTTTCCAAACACTATCCTCTCTCACCAGGGCCACTCCAACATCCACTACCCTACCTTGTACCTCTTTTATTACCCCATCCATGTACAGATTGAACAACCATGGAGACATGACACATCCCTGTTTCAAACCAACTTTCAAAGAGAAAAATTCACTTAGTTCACCATCCACACGCACTGTAGCCTTCGCACCATCATACATACTCTTCACAGCATTCAACAACGCCCCATCTACTCCATATATTCTTAACACTTTCCACAATCCTTGTCTATCCACCCTGTCATATGCTTTCTTCAAATCCATGAAAGCCGCATACAACTTCTTTCCCTTCTCTAGAAACTTTTCCACTAAAGATCTAAGAATGAATATCTGATCTACACAACCTCTTCCCTTCCTAAAGCCTCCCTGTTCTTCTCCAACTAATTTCTCTGTTCTTTCTCTAACTCTGTCTATAAGTATCCTACCATACACTTTTCCTATTATACTAAGAAGACAAATGCCCCTATGATTACCACCCACTTCTTTTTCCTCTTTTCCTTTGTACAAGGGAATAATTATACCTGACTTCCAATCCTCCGGGACTCTACCTTCCTCCCAGGCCAATCTGCACATCTTCCACATCCATTCTACTACTATCTCTCCCCCATGCTTCAGCATTTCACCACACACTCCATCAATTCCTGGGGCTTTCCCCGATTTAACTTTCTTCATTGCTTCCACAACTTCTATCCTACTGATTTCTTCCTGTCTTCTCACCTCCCTCCTTCTCCCAGCCATTCCCCAGCCACTTATACTCGCATTACTTCCATCCTCTATGTTCAACAATTTCTTAAAGTGTTCTCTCCATCTGTTCACTTTTTCTCCCTTCTCCACTAGTAATCTACCATTTTTATCTTTCACTCCCCTGCTAACTTCACTTCCACCCTGTCTTACTCTTTTCACTTCTCTCCAGAACATTTTCTTACAGTCCCTCCACTTTACACTCAAATTCCTTCCAAATTCCTCATCCACTCTCTTCTTACTCTCTCTTACTAATCTTTTCACCTCTCTCTTTCTTTCTACATATAACTCTCTCTTCCGCCTCTCAACTTCTTCCACGCCCCTATTTCTCATCCATTCATTGTATGCTTTCTTCTTTTGTGCCACAGCCTGTTTCACCTCTTCAGTCCACCACGCTGTTCCTTGCACCCCCCTCCGTCGTCTCTTCCTTCCACACACCACATCACATGCTGCACATATTTCTTCTGTAAATATCTTACACACACCTTCCACGTCTCCCATCTGCTCCAATTCATATTTGCCCAATCGTTCCTCCACTTCTCTCTTATACTCTGCCTTTTTCTCATCCTCTTGTAACCTTTCCACTCTCCTTGCAACTACTCCTTCCTCTCGTCTTTCCCTTCTTCTATTCCTCCATCTTACTTGCATTCTAATTCTGGCCACCACCAAGTAGTGGTCAGAAAGTCCACTCCCCCAACCTCTATACACTCTTGCATCCTTTACACATCTTCGCATCCTTTCATCCACACACATAATCAATCATTGCCTTCCTTTCATTCAGTTCACTACCCACCCTTCTCATCACTCGCCATGTATACCTGTGGATCATTTTATGCCTGAAGAGGGTATTGGCTATCACGAACCCCCTTCCAGCACAAATGTTGACTAATGCACTCCCATTCTCATCTATCTCAGCAGGCACACCCCACTCACCAACTATTCCATCCACCTTCACATTCCCAACTTTACCATTCATATCACCAATCAAAAACACTCTCTCATTCCTTCCAAACTTTTCCATGCACGCTTCCACATTTGTCCAGAACTCTTCTCTCACTCTTCTAGAATGATGTTGCATTGGTGCATACACACACACAATCGCCCACATTTGTATTCCAACTTTCAACTTTACCCACACAATCCTTGATCCAACTGATCCATACTGTCTTATGCTCCTCTTCCATCTTTTACTCACAACTATACATACTCCTTCCTTTGGCCTCTCATTCTCACCTACTCCTGCACATATACCCCATCCATACTCCCATTCTCTTACACTTTCTCCTCTCCATTTTGTTTCAGTTATTCCACATACATCCACTTTCGCACCGTCAAGCACCTGGACAATCTCTCTCTCTTTCACCTCATCATTCGCTCCTCTTACATTCCATGTACTCATTACCAAGTCCTTTGTCCGGTCCTGGGTCGTCATCGTTTGGTCAGTCCTTGTCCGATTTCACGTAGAAATATTACGATTCTCAATAACTGCCGAACTATATTATAACTATATTATTAACTGTAACCATATTCGTTTCAGATCATAAGAGGGTTCTATGTATCTGTATAGTTATAGCATTAAATCTCTTGCAGTTTCCTCTAAAACGTTTTGCAAAGAAAAAAGTGAGCAGATTTGATTTCGGTACTTTCCACTGGGCTAACTGGTAGTGGTGGGCGTAATCGATTACTAGTAATCAAATGATTCGATTACTTGTTGGAAAAGAACAGTAATCGATTACTTTTCCAGTAATCGATACTTCTGACCGATTACTCTCAAATTTGAAATAATGACAACGTTTGTTTCGTTTGGATCTGATAGATACTTTTTTCTTTATATATATCATTTCAACTGTGCCACCAGGCATATAACATAGATTATATAATATTTGTTACATATATTCAGTCGGGTGGTAGGGTACTTGTTACGTTTAATAATAATTATATCCATTTAACAATAGTCAATAAAAGAAAACGGGATCAAGTAGCTGATTCTGCGGTCACGGGGAGTGGACTACTGGACCCAGTGGACTAAGTGTTATGTGCTGAAAGTATTCAAACAGGTATCGATTACTATTCGATTACTTTCGAAAAAAGTAATCAGTAATCGCGATTATTATTATTTTTTTTTGCTGGTATCGCCCAAATAAATGGCAAAATTTTTAGCCATACTCATGCAGGAAATATTTTTATCATAGGATTTTCCACCAAACACCTGTATTCCAATTAGCTTTGAGATATTTCAACTACAAATTTGGAATTTTTAAAATAAAATTGAGTACTTGACCTTTAATAATTCAAGACCATTTACATTTGGCACAAGAACTTTTTTTAATGCAAGGAAGAAGGAACCAAAGACAAGGAGCCCACAAACTGTTGCTTCCACGAAATAAAACAAACAAACAAACAATACAAAAGAGAGCCGAATTCAAGATCTGTTCATTTCGAGATGCCTGAACACACTGCATTTGAAAGACTGGAGTTCATAGGAAGCAGGAAGTACTGTACAGAGAGAGAGAGACAGTTCCAGAGTTGACCTGTTGTATAAATGAAGGACTGAGAGTAACGGTTAACTCTTGCATTAGAGAGTTGGACAGAAAAGGGATGAAAGTTTGTTGCTAGATGGGTGCTACACACTCGTCTTAAAAGTGGAGGGATGCAAGCAGACAGTTCAGAGGAGCAGTGACTATTGAAGAAGCAATAGAAAAATAGATAATGATGCAACAGTGTGGCGAAGAGACATAGTTGAAGGGAGCCAGTAAAAGGAGGAGTGTTAATGAGAGGAAAAGCACCCAACTCGACCCTATTGAGAAGAACTGTATGTGAGGAGCCTCCCCACACATGAGAGTTCTACTCTACACAGAGGCAAATAAAACCGGTGTATAAAGTCAACAACTGTGCAGGGGCAAAGAAGGCACGGAGTCAGCCTAGCACACCCAAACTCTTGGAAGCAGATTTTACAAGAGATATATGATCTTTCCAAGATAAGTGCCGAGTGAATGAAACCCCAAGTATCTTCAAGGGTGATGCAGGTTTGAGCTGAATATTATTAAACATTAGTGGATACTCCTGTGGAAAATTTTGTCTTATTGATAGGTGTAAGAACTGAGTCTTTGATGCATTAAAAAAAAACAAGATTATTTTTACCTCAGTCAGTGATACAAGCCAAGTCAGACATTAGGTATGACATAGCCTCACCCCTTGTTTGTTGAAGTAACTGCTGAGATGGGCATTGTGGGAACCGAATGGAAAGGTGAAGAGTGGAATCATCAGTGTACGAGTGGATAGGGTTAGATGTACAGCTTGAAAAGTCATTGATGAATAAAAGGAAGAGAGTTGGTGATAGGACAGAGCCCTGAGGAACACCACTGTTGACAGATCTTGGAGAAGAACGATGGCCGTCTGTTTCACCCCCTCTCATATCCCCAGTTACGAGTAATCCAGAGGTCTTGATATATATATGACAGGAGTTTACTGGAGCAGATAAACATAGGTCCAACCTGTTCTGTACCAGCCCCCCAACTGGCCACTGAGCCCAGGGAGGGTGATGGAGCTGGCAACAGGCTTTGCTTGCTATGTAGTTTGTGAACTCAGCGGATACATGCACTATTGGTCACATACACAAGTTTAAGATATTACTGAGCAGGTGGAGGTTTATATACAAGGGGTGGTTGGGGTTTATTGCTCACATAATGCCACTCAGGGATGCGTGAGGCTGGTCACTCTCATCTTAAATGCCAGGACCAACCTTCAAAGCCCCGGGCTCCTACGCTCCTCATGGGGCAACGTAGGATTGGATGATGGATGGATGGATGGATGGATGGTTTTATATATAGGGTTAAAAGGTATGGTTACATGGCATGGTTACAGTTACATAGTATGGTTACAAATCTGCAACAACGACTATAGAATGACCCGAAATGAAGCAGTAGATGAAGGCACAGATAGAAGGACAGAAACCGTAAGACGGCAGTTTGGAAATTGAAGATTTATGTCAGACTCGATCAAAAGCCTTTGGGATGTCAAGTGCAATGGCAAAGCTTTTGCCAAAGTCCTGAAAGGAGGATGACCAGGAGTCTAAAGGTACAGAGTAGGTGAGAAGATTGCCAGTGGAGCATCCCGGATGGAACCCATACTAATGATCAGAAAGAAGGTTGTGACAGGAAAGGTGCTTTAATTTTTTTCTGTTAAGAATAGACTCGAAAAGTTTTGAGACACTGAATGTTAAAGTAATTGGACAAAAGTTAGAGGGTTGGGAATGTTCAGCCTTCTTTGGAACTGGCTGAATGAGAACAAACTTCCAGCAAGAAGGAATAGTACAAGTTGATAGACAAGGGTGAAAGAGTTTACCTAAGAAGGGTGTAGGCACTGAAGCACAGTTCATAAGGACAACAGAAGGGACTCCATCAGGCCCATATGCCCTGTTAGTATTAAGGACAATGATGGCAGGAAAAACATCAGGTGAAGACATTTTAATGTCAGCCATGAGTAAGTCAGAGGGGAGAAGTGATGGAGGAACAGCACTGGAATCGTCTAAGATGGAATTGGAGAAGAAAGTCTGAGCGAAGAGATCTGCTGCAGAGTCATCATGGTAGAAAAGAGGAGGGAAGGATGATGAGGTAAAGTTGTTAGAAAGGTTTTTTAACAAGGTGACAGAAGGAGCTGGAAGAGTTCGAGTTGGCGAGTTGAGAGCATTTAGTACGGATGAAATTATTTTTATCAGAGCAAAGAACAGACTTAGCACGATTCAGAGCAGAAACATAAAAAAGATGTGATTCAGAGATGGGTTGGCTCTGTTACCTTTTATAGGCCCTTTCATGGTTGTGGACAGCATTAGAACATGCGTGATTAAACCATGGCTTTCTTGCATGAGTCAATGGATACGAGAAGGGAATGTATGCTTACATGTTGAAGGGAAGAACCTCCATAATGCGCAAGGCACACTCAGATGGCTCCCTGCTATGGAAGTAATAATCATTCCAGGAGAAATCAAAGAAGTACTGCCTGAGGGCCTGCCAATCCGTAGCTCCAAAGTGCCACAATCAACGTTTCTTTGGAAGGTCCACAGGCCTTACCGGAGAGACAGGACAGGTTAAGGTAGTAACGGTGTGGTTGGAGGAGCCCAACAGAGAGGATAGATTAACAGTGTATGCAGAAGGATTAGTTGTAAGGAAGAGGTCAGTCCTCTTTCTCATTCATATAAATGACCTATCTGTCATGCACAACCTAATACAATCTTATGCTGATGACTCGACCCTTCTTTCACATTTCGTACCTCCTTTACACAATTTGATATATTAAATTCCCAAATAAACACAGCAATTTCTCTGAACCAGGACCTTTCTAATATTAATCAATGGGAACAAAAAAATCTGGTCTCATTTAATGCTCAGAAAATTAAATACATTAATTTCTCCAATAGAAAGAATCCTTCAGACTCTCACATAATTTAAAATGATGTCAGTATTCCCATATCCACTACAATTGATATCCTGGGTGTTACTCTAAACCCCAACCTAAGCTGGACAGCTTATGTTAAATCCCTTGCTAAAAATGCTTCTAAAAAAGTGGGACTTATGTACAGAGTTCGTGAGTTCTTCACTGACGAGCAGATGGCCACAATATACAAAAGTCATGTGCGTTCTCAGATCGAGTGCTGTTCACCACTGTGGAGTGGATGTGGAGCGGTTGCGTTGAGGAAGTTGGGCGGAATTCATAATAGAGCCATTGGATTAATCAATAATCCTGCCATAACGTAGGACCTTCCTCCATTATCAGTACATAGAGATGTTGCTTCTTTAGCACTACTTTATCGATATTTTTACCGTAAGTGCTCTAACGAACTGGCTTCAATTGTGCCTCCCCTTCACATTTTCTCCCGCAATACTCGGGGAGCTGGGAGCGCCCATGAACTCACATTCTCTCCCCCACAATGCAGAACCTCTGTTTATCAAAATTCATTTATCCCCAGAACTACTAATCTCTGGAATTCACTTCCTGGGAGTTGCTTCCCACATACATTTAATCCTCTCGATTTTAAGTCCAATTGTTATAGGTATTTTATGAATGGGGGATGCCTTTAGGCACATGGATTTATTTTTTTCCTTTGTTTTTCCTTCCTCCATTCATTATAAAAAAAAAACAAAAATTGGAGTTCTCTACAAGGCAGCCAGGGATAAGGGTAGGGTGCTGTACAAGCCGCTCTATGTCATTAACCTCTCAACCCCGGGCTCGGGGCTCGGCTGCTTACCCTCCCAGCCTGGGATAATTGGCGAATTTTGCCCTGTTTTCAAATAATTGCAAAAAGAAAAAAAAAGAGTCAAAAACTAAGCAGATGAAAGTATAAACCTTTGACTATGCAATGATGTTATCAAGAGACCAGAAGGTAGGGAGTCAACAGTATGGGGGAGGAGGGGAACAAGTGACCGAAGTCAACCCTTTTCGGCACTTTGCCGCCTTCCTGGATGTACCGTGCTCCTTATAACTTATTGCTTATTCCTTGTTTATGGTGAATTCAGACAAACAAGCAAAAATATCTCCCTTTTAATTATGGCCATAGTCGTCTCGATCATTGCATGGGAATGCCTGCCTTATCTCTGCATTTGAATGATCAAAGTCAGGGATATTATGCACCAAATATATATATATATATATATATATATATATATATATATATATATATATATATATATATATATATATATATATACTATTTTCCAAGACATCTTAATGCAACAGGCAGAATGGTGTGGAGAGTGGCAGAGGGGAGGAAGTCACGTATCACCACCATACTGACACGTATACACCCGCAAAACACCCGTGATTTTTCACATTACACTATTATTACTTAAATATACTGTATATATATATATATATATATATATATATATATATATATATATATATATATATATCCCATCGGAGCCCAGTGTCCTCATTATTGAACAGAACTGGGAATTTTCAACCCTCAATAAAGTAGGAAACCCCCAGGTAGGGACCTATGAGCTTCGCGTTTATGAGCCGATAGGCGGAGGGCAGTATGCTTGGTACCCTCCCAGTGGAGTGCCTCGCCCAGCAGCTCTGGGATCCAATGGGTTAATGACTGGCAAATCTATCAGTTTCTTTAACTCATTGGAGTCCAGTGTCCTCAGTATTGACAGAACTGGAAATTTTCAAATCTTAATAAAGTATGGAAACCCTGGGTAGGGACCTATGAGCTTCCCGACTGTGAGCTGTTTTCTAAGATATCTTACTGACTTTGAGGGTGGAGGGTGGCAGAGGGGAGGAAAAGACCCACGATTTTGGAAAATTTTCTCAATTGACTATACAGTAGTGGTCGGCTGGGGTGTAGAGCATATTTTGCTAGATCGACTATGGTCGTCACCCAGGGTTAACCCCTCCGCGGCCACCGGCGTTGAATTACGTTTAGCCTATCAATGGCCGTTGTTTGAGTGCACCCTATAAAAAACTGCAAAAATTTTTGGGAAGTGAACGAATTGAACGTCTTCACACTGACCCACACTACACTCCTATACATCTCATCAAGCAGTTCAAAGCCTACTGCTGTGATTAGTGGATTTTTTATTTTTTCGCTCCTAGCCATGCCTAAACAAGCACAACTACACCCATTATCTCGACCCAGGCAGAACATATCATCTTTGTCCTTTCTTGCAAAACACACACAGCCACCTGTTTACGATTATGAAATAATACAGGCACATACAAAAAAGACATGATGAGTGAAAAATACATTTTTGTTTGGTATCTTTACCTATTTGCTCAGGTTTGTTGTAATGGTTTGGATCATTTGATGCAGTGCAGTTAGTAGAAAACTGTGAAAACCTTCGGGAAGTGAACGAAAATCTGGGACATGAGACTGACCTTGACTTCACCCTCTCACATATCATCTGTCAGTTCACCACCTGGTGTCATGACGAGTGGATGTACGATTTTTTTCGCTCGTGGCCATGCCTAAAAAACACATAGTTACATGCATTATCTCGACCCAGACAGAAAATACAATCTTTTCCCTCCCTTGCAAAACACATACAACCACCCTGTTTACGAGACAGAAATGTATATATATTGCGAAAATAACAAGATAAAATGATAATGATGAATGTAAAATGATAGAGAAAGATGAACATGTTATTACGGAAAAAATACGTTTTCCCCCGTCTGTAAACTTATTTATTTCTGCTTTGTATCTGTATTCGTAACAATTAGACTTCTGAAGCTGCATTACGATTCTATTTTTAGCCATGCTCTGGTGTGGGAGCTCAAAGTTGCGACTCAACCTCCACATTGCTAAGCAGATCTGACCCTCCACTTTTTTCTCCTGTGGCAGAGTCTAACCTTGGAGGATGTGAGTTTTCTCATTTAGGACTGAAAATACAACTCTTTCGCTCCCTTTTCCAAGCATGGGCACTACGATAACGTAAAAAATAACTCGAAACTACCATAAACATATTTTATATAAAAAAGGTGATAAAGTATTCATCATTTTTTTCCAGCCATTCCTAACAGATTATGTACTGAAATCATTCGATATATTCATAACTCATATATGCACAACATTTCAGCACCATTCGTATTGTTTTGGGAGGTAAAAAAAAAAGATAATAACACCTGCACAGTTGCGTTGCGTCAGCACCCCTGGGTGGCGATCTTAGTTGCCAATATTTCTGCAACTTCCACACTCCATTACAAGCAATAAAACGCATCTAGGAAGCTGGGATTGCCACTGTTAGGTGCATCTGAACATTCTCTTCAATATGGCAAGGAAAAAAAAAATCAATTTTCGAAACTTCAAAAAATGGTACCGGTATCGGCCTGGCGTTCACGGAAAATTCCGGGCCATCGGCCACGGAGGGGTTAAGGGAGTTAACCCCCTCATGCACAATGACACAATATGAGTCAAAGTGCTTGCAGTCTGAAGAGTAATTAATGATGCACTATGACACGCCTTCCCTATAAATGATCATAGAAACTTCTGTGGCTGAAAGTGCATCAAATATTGGTGGGTCATAAGGTAAGGTGGCCAGGTCTGAGGGAAATATATGGCAACACTCACAAACCTGTCACAAGGACGAGCAGCTATTATTAGCTCAGTGTCCTCTCTGCAGTCAGGCAAGGAGGGTGTGTTAGTGCACGATCATCCGTTTTATTCATCTTTTTCTATTACATCATCTGTCCATACCGTACGTGTATCATGGTGATAGTGTGTTATATATTACAGAGTGTCAATGGAGAAGGTGTATTAGTGTTTTTTATATATTTTCTGAGAAATCCACATTTCAAATATATAACTGCTCGTGCCCATTCCCTTTCAATACTGAAAGTAACCACGATGGCAGGGAAAGGATTTTCCGAGCATGAGTATCTGAAATATTTATTCAGTGGTACTGAAAGTGAGGAGCACACATACAAAGAATCTGGGGAGTATGATTTTGAGAGTGACTGGGATAAGGAGGAGAGAGAGTGTGAGACAATGTGATAAACCTCCCTCTGCAGTCAAGGCCACCTCCATTATCGCCACCATTACCACCACTAGTACCACGACTCCCACAACTAGCACCACCACTACCACCATCACAACAGAGACAGCTGCCTCTTATCGCCACCTCAAATACACACACACACACACACACACATAGGGAGTCAGAGGTAGCAGATGTGTGACATCGGCACTCCGTACCGAACCAACACGGCCAGTGGCATTACCTAAATTAGTATCTTTATATGAGTCAAGCTCTGTACCAGGTTAGACTAAATGATTTTTCATTATTAAAAGAAAAAAAAAAAGTTTAAACAAGACTTGTCCAAACAGAAAAGAGAACCAAGTGGCAAAAGAATGCGCTCAGTCAGCTGAGGTTTGTTTAGACTACAGCTGCATGGGGAATGTAAGTACATACTCTGTACTTTTAGTATTGCAAAATGGATACATACTTTAGTAAAGCAAATTTGGAAAAGAAAAGGGATAAAGGTCGAAAGCAAAATGATGATTTCTACCAAGAACTGGTTGAAGTGGAGACTCATAATAGACTGGTTGAACGTATACACAAACTAGAAATGGCTTTCAAAAATGAAATTGATGAAATAAAGAAGCAGATGCACTTACAAAAGGAAGAAATAGAAAAACTAGGAAGGGAGGCCAACAAGAAAGACACAACCATCAGTGAACTAACAGTGGAATTGAGTACACTTAGGAAGAAAATGAATGAAATGGCAAGTACAGTAGTCAATCATGAGAGTGTTATGGAAGAGTTAAAAAATGATACAGAGACAATTAGGCAAGTATGCAGTCTGATAGACCAAAGCAGTGATATTGAGGAGAAGATAACACAGGTGAATGAAGCTGTGCAAAGCTACAAAAATGAAGTGGAATCCACGTATGCTGAAATGGTGAAAGTAAAGAAAGACTTAGAAACAAGGTTGGAGGAAAAAAGCATTAAACAGGAAGTGAAAAGAATAATCCAAAACAATCCAAAGTTAGTCAGAGATTCAGTAGATATAAACAAATCTATAGTAATCACTGGTATAGAAGAGGAAGAAGTAAAAAACAAGATCTCAAGAGACAAAAAGGAGATGGCAAATGTAATGAGCTTACTGAAAGAAGTATCAGAGGAAATCTGTAGTAAAGACATAGAGGAACACAAAAGGTTAGGGAAATACGAGAAAAGCAAGACAAGACCTCTAGAGGAGACTTTCCAGAGTGTAAACACTGTGGAGGAGATACTAAAAAATACAAAGAATCTTATGGAAAAAGAGGAGTTCAAAAATGTATAGATAAAAAGATGCCTAACACAAGAGGAACTGGAATTACTGAAAGAGAAAAGGGAGGAAAAAAAAAAAAAAAAAATGAGGGAAGATCAGAAGAGGAGAAGAACAATTTTTTTTTTACAAAGTAATAGGATTGCAGGTGCGAAAGTGGTACATAAACAGGATGGAATAAAAAGGAGGAAGGTAGTAAAACCATGACAAGTATATAAACAAGATGATAAAATTGATGTTCTCAAATGTGGATGGAATGGTATCTAAATTACTAGAGATGAATGATTATGTCAGAGAAAATGAACCACAAATAATATGCCTAACTGAAACAAAATTAACACCAAGGATATCCAATGACATACTAAACTTAGAGGAATACAATATATGAAGAAGAGACAGAAATTTAAAAAAAGGAGGGGGAATTATAATATTAACTAAGAAAAATCTAAAAGTCAATGAAATAAAACTAGATATACCATCACAAGTAGAACTGATTGCAGTAGAGATCAACACATCTGAAGGGAAAGTAATTGTAGCCAATTTGTACATGCCACCCAGATCAAACACATGGGAAAGAGACGAATATGAGGACCTGGCAGAGAGTACAATTCAGAGTTTCAGAGCATTACTACATAAAAAGGAAGAGAAATCGGAAAGATTTATACTAACTAGAGATTTTAATACAAATATAAATTGGAATACTCTAGATATAATTAGCCAAGAAAGCTGTTGGGACCAAAAGCTCCTGGATCTTGTGCAAGAGATTTTCCTCACGCAACATGTGAGGGAAACCACCAGAAAAAGAGGACTCGATGTACCGTCAGTGCTAGATCTAATATTTACTAGGCAAGAAAATGATATTGACAGTTTAATATATCACCCTCCACTCGGCAAAAGCGACAATGCAGTACTAAATTACAACTTCAGGATAGCATATGACATAGTTAACAGCAATGAAAGTTACAAAAAGAGCCTAAACTATAAAAAGGGAAATTACCAAGACCTAAAGAAGTATTTCTTAGAAGCTGACTGGGAAAATGAGCTTAGAGGACAAGATTTAAATGCTGTATATAAAAAATTCTGTGAATTTTATGAAATAGGACTCCAGAAGTACATCCCACAGCACAAAGAAGCAGATAAGAAAATACAGAAATGGTTCAATACAGAATGTAAAAAATCAAAAGAAAGAAGAGATTTGTTGTGGAATAGATACAGAAGACACAATAGTGAAAGGGCGTATAATAATTACAAACAGGCAAGAAACGATTATACAAGAATAAGGAGGGAAGCCCAAAAACAGTTTGAGGAGGATATAATAAATGAGAGTAGTGATCAACCAAAGCTGTTTTACAGCTACATCAGAAGCAAAACCAAAGTAAAAGATATAATACAATCCATTACGGATGAGGGAATCACTTATACACAAGAGAAAGATATTTGTGAAGCACTAAATAAGAATTTCCAATTAGTTTTTACAGAAGAAAAAAATTTTGAGAGGGACTATGTGGAACACGCATATCCACACATACTGCCAGATATACAAATAACAGAAAAAGTAATACAGGAGGAGTTAAGTAAATTAGACAGAGGAAAAGCAAGTGTTCCTGATGAAATTTCATGTTGGGTACTACGAGAATGTGCAGAGAGTTAAGTAAACCATTATTTTTAATTTTCAAAAAATCCTTGAGTCAAGGTAAACTACCTGATATTTGGAAGAAAGCAAATATTGTCCCCTTATTCAAGAAAGGAAATAGACAAAATCCACTCAAGTACCGACCAGTATCACTGACCAGTGTTGTAAGCAAGGTATTAGAAAAACTTATAAGAAAAGCTTGGGTAAATCATCTAGAACACGATATGATAAGAGAAAGACAGTTTGGTTTCAGAAAAGGAAAATCATGTGTTACTAATCTGTTGAGCTACTATGACAGAGTAACAAACACATTACAGGAAAGAGAAGGATGGGTGGACAGTATCAATTTAGATTTCAAGAAAGCTTATGACACAGTACCACACCAAAGACTTTTATGGAAACTGTACCATCAAGGAGGAATTCGAGGCAAACTGTTTTGTTAAATGCAAGATTTTTTCATAAAAAGAGAAATGAGAACAGTACTAAGAGGAAACTACTCATCATGGAAACAAGTGACTAGTGGAGTACCACAGGGTTCAGTGCTGGCACCAATCAGGTTTTTAGTGTATATAAATGATATAAACAGTAACACTGGAAATGAGAGCTATCTGAATATGTTTGCAGATGATGCAAAAATACAAAGGAGAATTACTAACACAGACTCTTGTAAAGAGCTACAAGAAGAATTAAATAAACTTCATGAATGGAGTAATACATGGCAAATGGAATTCAATGTAGACAAGTGTCATGTAATCAAGTTTGGTAAAAGTGGAAAAAGACCTGATTGGGATTATAAGTTAGGAAATAAAACCCTATACACATCAGAAAGAGAGAAGGTACTAGGTGTGATTATCAATAACAGATTATCTCCGGCTGACCACATCAGCAAGAAGGTACGGAACATGTATACACTGCTTGCAAAAAAGAAAATAGCATTCACATACATAAATGAAGACATGCTAAGAAGGATAATAACATCATTCATTAGACCAACCCTGGAATATGCATCAGTAGTCCGGAGTCCTCATCTAAAAAAACACATAGACAAGATTGAAAAAGTTCAAAGGGCCGCTACAAGATGGATACCAAGCTTAAGGGACCTAAGCTACGAAGAAAGATTAAATAAACTGAATCTACCAACACTACATGAGAGAAGGAAAAGAGGTGACATGATAATGCTATATAAGTGCATATCAGGGAAGGAGATAATGGACATAAATGATTACTTAACATATGGAGAAGCATCAGCAAGAGGACACTGCAAAAAACTGCATAAGAAGTGAGGTGATAAAGACGTAAGGAAATTCAGTTTCACAAACAGACCAATTGATCAATGGAATGCACTACCGAATGAAATAGTGTGTGCCAAAATAATTCACAAATTTAAGGATATGTATGATAAATATGGTTTAAGACACGGGACAGTACGAGCTTGATTCATTCCTGTAAAGATACAATTAGGTAAGATAAGAACACACACACACACACACACACACACACACACACACGTAGGCTGTGATTGTACCTTTCCTCCTCTCTGCAACTCCATCTCTGCATTCCAGAAGCATTACAACACTGCTAGAGGGTGTGTGTAATCAACTTATTTGTCTAGTTTTTATCATATGTATTTATAAAGTATAAATGTGTGTGTTTACTATATACTCTTCTATCTATCTATCTATCTATTGCCAGACGCCTTAATCTCTTTCGGGGTGACCACAAACAAATCGCCTCCACATTGCCCTGTCCCCCACCATTCCATTGCCCTGCTCCCAACTCATACCCCCCTCTCTCATATACCTCTCCACCTCATCCCTCCATCTCATCCTCGGCTTCCCCCTCCCTCCTCCCCCCTCCAACTCACTCATATACACTCTCCTCGTCAGTCTTTCACCCTCCATCCTCTCCACATGGCCAAACCACCTCAGTGTATTCCTCCTAACGCTTCCTATGACATCCACATCCACACCACAACTCTTCTTTATATCCTCATTTGTCAGCCTGTCCCTCCATGTGACTCCACAGCCTCCTCTTAAATAACTCATTTCCACTGCTCTCACTCTTGACTTGTGCCCTTCCAACAACATCCAAGCTTCACTTCCATACGTTAGAGTTGGTATCACAATACTATCATGTAGTAACTTTTTCACTTCCACGCTCACTTCCCTGTTTCTTATTACTGCTTTCAAGGAACCAGCAACCTTTCTTCCCTGCTGTACCCTTTCAAGCACTTCACCCTCCAAACCTCCATCCTTACTCATCACACTACCCAAGTACTTAAACGTACTCACATTTTCCAATTCCTCACCATTCAACCTCGCTGTACATTCACTGACTTCACCTCTCACAAAGACCATCACTTTAGTTTTCCCTACATTCACCTTTAGATTCCGTTTCTTACACACTCTCCCAAACTCATCCACCAAGACTTGCGGCTCCCCTTTGTCTTCACTCAACAACACAGTATCATCTGCAAACAACAGTACAGGGAGTTTCCAAGCACTACCCTTTCTCACCAGGGCCACTCCAACATCCACTACCCTACCTTGTACCTCTTTTATTACCCCACCAATGTACAGATTGAACAACCATGGAGACACGACACATCCCTGTTTTAACTCAATCTTCAAAGAGGAAAATTCACTCAATTCACCATCCACACACACTGGACCATCATACATACTCTTCACAGCATTCAACAACTTCCTCTGTACTTCATATATTCTTAATACTTTCCACAATCCTTGTCTATCCACCCTGTCATATGCTTTCTCCAAATCCATAAAAGCCGCATACAACTTCTTTCCCTTCTCTAGAAACTTTTCCAATGAAGATTTAAGAATGAATATCTGATCTACACAACCTCTTCCCTTCCTAAAGCCTCCCTGTTCTTCTCCAACTAATTCCTCTGTTATTTCCCTAACTCTGTCAATAAGTATCCTACCATACACTTTTCCTATTATACTAAGAAGACAAATGCCCCTATAATTACCACACACTTCTTTTTCCCCTTTTCCTTTGTACAAGGGAATAATTATACCTGACTTCCAATCCTCCAGAACTCTACCTTCCTCCCAGGCCAATCTGCACATCTTCCACATCCATTCTACTACTATCTCTCCCCCATTCTTCAACATTTTACCACACACTCCATCAATTCCTGGGTCTTTCCCCAATTTAACTTACTTCATTACTTCCACAACTATCCTACTGATTTCTTCCTGTCTTCTCACCTCCCTCCTTTCCTAGCCATTCCCCAGCTACTTATACTCGCATCACTTCCATCCTCTATGTTCAACAATTCCTTAAAGTGTACTCTCCATCTGCTCACTTTTTCTCTCTTCTCCACTAGTAATCTACCATTTTTATCTTTCACTTCCCTGCTAACTTCACTTCCACCCTGTCTTACTCTCTTCACCTCTTTCCAGAACATTTTCTTACAGTCCCTCCACTTTACACTCAAATTCCTTCCAGATTAGTAAGAAAGAGTTAGAAGAGAGTGGATGACCTCATCCACTCTCTTCTTACTAATCTTTTCACCTCTCTCTTTCTTTCTACATTTAACTCTTTCTTCCGCCTCTCAACTTCTTCCACACCCCTATTTCTCATCCATTCATTGTATGCTTTCTTCTTTTGTGTCACAGCCTGTCTCAACTCTTCATTCCACCACGCTGTTCCCTGCACTCCCCTCCATCTTCTCTTCATCCCACACACCACATCACATGCTGCACATGTTTCATCTGTGGATATCCTGCACACACCTTGCCCAATCATTCCTCCACTTCTCTCTTATATTCTGCCTTTTTCTCATTCTCTTGTAACCCTTCCACTCTCCTTGCAAATACTCCTTCTTTCCATCCTTCCCTTCTTCTATATCTCCATATTAGTTGGATCTTAATTCTGGCCATCACCAAGTAGTGGTCTGAAAGTCCACTCCCCCCAATCTCTATAAGCTCTTGCATCCATTACACATCTTCGCATCCTTTCATCCACACACACGTAATCAATCATTGCCTTCCTTTCATTTAGTTCACCACCCACCCTTCTCATCACTCGCCATGCATAACTGTGGATCACTTTATGCCTGAAGAGGGTACTGGCTATCACCAACCCTCTCCCAGCACAAATGACCACTAATGCACTGCAATTGTCATCTATCTCAGCAGGCACACCCCACTCACCAACTATTCCATCCACCTTCACATTCCCTACTTTACCATGCATATCATCAGTCAAAACCACTCTCTCATTCCTTCCAAAGTTTTCCATGCACACTTCCACATTTGTCCAGAACTCTTCTCTCACTCTGCTTGCACGATCTTGCGTTGGCGCATACAAGCACACAATCGCCCACATTTGTATTCCAACTTTCAATCTTACCCACACAATCCTTGACCAAGTGATCCATACTCTCTTATGTTCTTCTTCCGTCTTTTACTCACAACTATACACACTCCTTCTTTTGCCCTCTCATTCTCACCTACTCCTGCACATATACCCCATCCATACTCCCATTCTCTCACTCTCTCACCTCTCCATTTAGTTTCAGTTACTCCACATACATCAACTTTTGCACCCTCAAGCACCTGGACAATTTCTCTTGTTCACCTCATTATTCACACCTCTTACATTCCATGTTCTGATTACCATGTCCTTTGTCCGGTCCTTGGTCATCATCTTTTGGTCAGTCCTTGTCCGAGGCTTCTTGTTCGTCTTTTTAGTTAGTTGTCTTCTGGAGAGGGGCTCTAACCCTCCGCCAACCCTTTTAGTCACCTTGTACGGCAAGCAGGGATATTGGGGGAGTATTCTTGAAAAAAAAACCCTACCCCCATGGGTAAAAGTTGTGCATTTTATTGCTTTCCTTTCAGGCATTTTATTTGGATTGTACAGGTCACATCACAAATCCAAAGAAAGCAAGAGCCAGCTGATGGTTTTTTATGCATACTTTGGAAAGCAAAATAACCTTTCTATGCAAATTATTTTGCTAAACGATTCGAAACACAAACATACTCAGCTTACACGCATGAGCTTCCATGTTGTTATCGTGCCCAACCTGCCGTAACTTTTCAAAATTCATTTTCTCAATAACAGTAAGGATTATAACAATGTGTATTATATAATGGGCTTCCTAAACCTTTGGGCTACAAAACTGTGAAATTTTTACATATATGCTTGTTTCAGTGTCAGTAATAACATACGAAATGATAAACAAATCAGACATTTTAGGTGATTTTTTTTTTTTAACTTGAAAACTGTTGGGCATATCAAACTGCCATGATGCTCATTAGACAGCTCATGAATTTCTGCATATAGACTTGTCCTTTGCAACTGCATGTCTTGGGAAAAATTTTGTGCAGTGATGTTGGAAAGTTATTACAAACTAGTTTTCACCTCAGGAAGGTTTATTCTCACTTTTCTGTACATTTATTCATTTTTTTTTTAAATCTTATAAACATCAGCGACGATGATGGACTACTATTTATAACAATATAAGCATTTTCCGAGGGTTAAGTTGGCCTTAGATTTCTTTTTTCCTTTCCTTGCATGCGGAGGCAGCCTAAGCAGGGTTTTGGTTTTGTGCCTGGCTTGGAAACTTATTGGAAACTTATGGTGCATGAGAGGGTCAACCCTCCTGGGGACGATGACATGTTTCGTCGTCTATGGGTGTTTCCTGGTAAAAGCACATTGACATGAACTGAGTGACAAAGCAGAAAAAAATTCGCCCAAAAATTAAGTTTTCAGCCAATTTGCATCAAATTTTGGTGCGTTCTAGCAGGCCAGTCTCGCGTGCCAAGTAAATACTTGGCAACACTGTGAGCACTTTGATGGGCCAATGTACATCAGTAATTCTCAGTATCTCCTGACCACCCGAGCTGAAGGGTAGTGCTGCATCCTTCAACCCTTTAACTCCTCTATTTTCCCCCCTCGCAGCTGAAGCAGAAGCCACATTTGAAATATTGTGATTGTATAGTATTTGTGACTAGACTGTGAAGTGATTGTGTCTATGGAACGTACTTATATTGTTAATAAAGCATTGGGGCCTATTATCAGCCGTTAGGCCTAGAGGCAGGAGTTGTGTTTGCTACAGAAAAGAAAACAAAGTAGCGCAAGCATGCGCACAATCAGCTGATCGTTTGTTTTGTCTACAACTGCCCTAGGGAATGCAAGTACTATATGTACTTTTAGTACTGCAAAATGACCACATACTTTAGTAAAGGAAATCTGGAAAAGAAAAGGGATAAAGGTAGAAAGCAGGATGATGATTTCTACCAAGAATTGGTTGAAATGGAGACTCACAATAAACTGGTGGAACGAGTGCACAGACTAGAGATGGCTTTTCAGAATGTGATTGATGGAATTAAGAAACAGATGCACTTGCAAAAGGAAAAAAAAGGAAAAATTAGGAAAGGAAGTCAACAAGAAAGACACAACCATAGATGGGCTGACTGTAGAAGTGGGTCCACTTAGGAGGAAAATTAGTGAAATGGCAAGTACAGTAGTCAACCATGAGAGTATTATGGAAGAGTTAAACAATGATACAGAGACAATTAGGCAAGTAAGCAGTCTGATAGACCAGAGCAGTGATATTGAGAAGATAACACAGGTGAATGAAGCTGTGCAAGGCTATAAAAATGATGTGGAAACCACTTATGATGAAATGGTGAAAGTAAAGAAAGACTTAGAAACAAGGGTGGAAGAAAAAAGCATTAAAAGAAAGTAAAAAGAATAATCCAAAACAATCCTAAGTTAGTCAGAGATTCATTAGATATCAACAAATATATAGTAATCACTGGTATTGAAGAGGAAGAAGTAAAAAACACGATCTCAAGAGACAGAAAGGAGATGACAAATATAATGAACATATTGAAAGAAGTATCAGAGGAAATCTGTAGTAAAGACATAGAGGAACACAAAAGGTTAGGGATATATGAGAGAAGCAACTCAAGACCTCTAAAGGTAACCTTCTAGAGTGTAAACACCGTGGAGCAGATACTAAAAAATGCAAAGAATCTTATGGAAAAAGAGTTCAAAAATGTACGGATAAAAAGATGCCTAACACAAGAGGAACTGGAATTACTGAAAGAGAAGAGGGAGAAAGCAAAACCAAAAAAATGAGGGAAGATCAGAGGAGGAGAATAATACAATTTTTTACAAAGTAATTGGATTCCAGGTACGAAAGTGGTACATAAACAGGAGGGAATAAAAAGGTGGAAGGTAGTAGAACCAAACCATGACAAGTATATAAACAAGATGATTAAGTTGATGTACTCAAATGTGGATGGAATGGTATCTAAATTATTAGAGATGAATGATTATGTCAGAGAAAATGAACCACATATAATATGCCTAACTGAAACAAAATTAACACCAAGGTTATCAAATGACATCCTAAACTCAGAGGAATACAATATATGAAGAAGAGCTAGGAACTTAAAAAAAGGA
Source organism: Coenobita brevimanus (assembly GCF_032717465.1). Lineage (NCBI taxonomy): Eukaryota > Metazoa > Arthropoda > Malacostraca > Decapoda > Coenobitidae > Coenobita > Coenobita brevimanus. Next base: position 16,805,011 of record NC_136996.1, read on the forward strand.
GGAGGAATTATAATATTAACTAAGAAAAATCTAAAAGTCAAAGAAATAGAACCAGATATACCCTCACAAGTAGAACTGATTGCAGTAGAGATCAATGCATCTGAAGGGAAAGTAATTGTAGCCAATTTGTACATGCCACCCAGATCAAACACATGGGAAAGAGACGAATATGAGGATCTGGCAGAGAGTACAATTCAGAGTTTCAGAGCATTACTACATGAAATGGAAGAGAAATCGGAAAGAATTATACTAATTAGAGATTTTAATACAAATATAAAATGGAATATAGATATAATAAGCCAAGAAAGCTCTTGGGACCAAAAGCTCCCGGATCTCGTACAAGAGTTTTTCCTAATGCAACATGTAAGGGAAAGCACCAGAAAAAGAGGACTCGATGTACCCTCAATGCTAGATCTCATATTTACTAGGCAAGAAAACGATTTTGACAATATAATATATCACCCTCCATTCGGCAAAAGCAACCATGCAGTACTAAATTGCAACTTCAGGTTTGCATATGACATAGTTAACAGCAATGAAAATTAAAAAAAGAGCCTAAACTATAAAAAGGGAAAGTATCATGACCTAAAAAAGTACTTCTTAGAAACTGATCGGGAAAAGGAGCTAAGAGGACAAGATTTAAATGATATATATATAAAATTCTGTGAACTTTATGAAATAGGAGTACAAAAGTACATCCCACAGCACAACGGAGCAGAAATGAAAATAAAGAAATGGTTCAATACAGAATGTAAAAAAATCGAAAGAAAAAAGAGATTCGTTGTGGAATAGATACAGAAGACACAATAGTGAAAGGGCATATAATAATTACAAACAGGCAAGAAACGATTTTAGAAGAATAAGGAGGGAAGCTCTAAAACAATTCGAGGAGGATATCATAAATAAAAGTAGTGATCAACCAAAGTCATTTTACAGCTACATCAGAAGCGAAACCAAAGTAAAAGATAAAATACAATCCATTACGGACGATGGAACCACCTATACACAAGAGAAGGATATTTGTGAAGCACTAAACAAGAATTTCCAATCAGTTTTTACAGAGGAAAAAAAATTTGAGAGGGACTATGTGGAACATGCATGCCCACACATACTACCATATATACAAATATCAGAAAAAGAAATACAGGAGGAGCTAAGTAAATTAGACAAAGGAAAAGCAAATGGTCCTGAGGAAATATTATGTTAGGTGCTACGTGAATGTGCAAAGGAGTTAAGTAAACCATTATTTTTAATTTTCAAGAAATCCATGAGTCAAGGTAAACTACCTGATATTTGAAAGAAAGCAAACATTGTTCTCTTATTAAAGAAAGGGAATAGACAAAATCCACTTAACTACCGACCAGTATCACTAACCAGTGTCGTAAGCAAGGTATTAGAGAAGCTTGTAGGAAAAGCTTGGGTAAATCACCTAGAAGAACACAATATGATAACAGAGAGACAGTTTGGTTTCAGAAAAGGAAAATCATGTGTTACTAATCTGTTGAGCTACTATGACAGACTAACAGACACATTACAGGAAAGAGAAGGATGGGTGGACAGTATGTATTTACGGTAGATTTCAGGAAAGCATTTGACACAGTACCACACCAAAGCCTTTTATGGAAACTGTACCATCAAGGAGGAATCCGAGGCAAACTGTATTGTTGGATGCAAGATTTTCTCATAAAAAGAGAAATGAGAACAGTACTAAGAGGAAACTACTCATCATGGAAACAAGTGACTAGTGGAGTACCACAGGGCTCAGTGCTGACACCAATCAGGTTTTTAGTGTATATAAATGATATAGACAGTAACACTGGAAATGAAAGCTATCTAAATATGTTTGCAGATGATGCAAAAATACAAAGGAGAATTACTAACACAGACTCTTGTAAAGAGCTACATGAAGAATTAAATAAACTTCATGAATGGAGTAATACATAGCAAATGGAATTCAATATGGACAAATGTCATGTAATCACGTTTGGTAAAAGTTGAAAATGACCTGATTGGGATTATACGATAGGAAATAAAACCCTACACACATCAGAAAGAGAGAAGGACCTAGGTGTGATTATCAATAACAGACTATCGCCGGCTGACCACATCAGTGAGAGGGTATGGAACATGTATACACTGCTTGCAAATATGAGAACAACGTTCACATACATAAATGAAGACATGCTAAGAAAGATAATAACATCATTCATCAGACCAATCCTGGAGTTTGCATCAGTAGTCTGGAGTCCTCATCTCAAAAACATAGACAAAATTGAAAAAGTTCAAAGGGCCGCTACAAGATGGGTACCAAGCTTAAGGGATCAAAGCTACGAAGAAAGAGTTAATAAACTGAATCTACTAACACTACATGAGAGAAAGAAAAGAGGTGACATGATTATGCCATATAAATGCATATCAGGGAAGGAGAAAATAGACATAAATGATTACTTAACCTATGGGGAAGCATCACCAAGAGGACAGTGCAAAAAAATGCATAAGAAGAGAGGTGATAAAGACATAAGGAAATTTAGTTTCCCAAATAGAGCAATTGATCAGTGGAATGCACTACCGAATGAAAGAGTGTGTGTCAAAAAATTTAATGATATGTACGATAAATATGTTTCAAGACACGGGACAGTACGAGCTTGACTCATTCCTGTAAAGATACAATTAGGTAAGAACACACACACTCTACATAACTCCACATCATCAAACCCCTCAAGGGCTGCCAGCAGCTCAACACCTCTGGATGAAATGAGTTATCCATATTTTGTTGATTTGTATATTGACCTATTTCTATATTTCTATATTTTTTGACACAAATAAGTATTGTTTTTTACATATACACATATGAGATGGAAGAAAGTACAACTTCAGTATCAGTACCTAGCAAAAAGACTAGTGGTCATGTTGAGTTTCTGAGAGCACTATAAAAAAGCTGATGATATTTTACATGTATGCTTTGAATAAAACAAAATAAAACCTAGCGAGCGAAAATATGTAGGTGTGGGTGAGGCAGGAAAAATTGACAGTGCACTAGGAGGTATATTGTTCTTTATTGTCCAGGCACTAGTTGCGTCGATGTTTTGAAAACATCGAGAGAATATATGAAAATCTACAGCTGTACATGCTATTAAAAAAAAAAAAAAAAAGCCTTTGGGAGCGTATTTTATAGGTACAGCCAGGGGAAGAGTGTTTTTAGCTTGCTTGCAGGCAAAATATGCAGCGTGCTAGGAGGAGTATTCTATATTTGTTGTCCATTTACTCGAAAAGTATTGGACATATTGATTTCCTGAAAGAATCATAATAAAATGCATAAAATTCTACGTTTGTACATGAAATAACAATGTACTGTCTTTGATAAAAAATCGTTGGTACTTAGACGGGAATATAACCATTACTATGTGTGCATGACAAAAGTGTTGCACGGGCATGGGTACTCAGTAGTTTTTTGCAATTTACTCAGAAACATGATGTTAATGAAAAATCTGCGGATACCAGAAGAAAGCCAATGAAATTCTACACAAGATCATGAAATAAAAACATAAGCTCTGTGAGAAAACTTTTGCACTAGAGTGCCCTGAACAAAAAAAATCAGTTACCTGTAGGAAATGACATTTAGTATTTAGCAATATTTTCGAAAACTAAAAATCGTATAAAAATTCTGCAAACATTATTGGAAAGCTGATGACATTCTCTTTCTAAAAATCTAATAGCAAATTTTTTGTATAATGGAAAACATTCGAACTATGATGTTGGGAAGTGAGATTGATGTTCCGATATGTTTCTTCACACCGGCCTAAGGTACTTCTAATCATATTTCCTTTTTTTTTTTTTTTTTTTTTTTTACTTATCGACTCGAACAAACATCAGCGAATAAGATGGTGTAGTTTTTAAGGCAATTTATATATGTTTGGGTGGCGAAAATAAGTCAAGAATACATGTTTTCATAGGCTTGTAGGGGTGCTGGTGGAGAGGTGGGTGGAAGAAAATCGACAGCCAGAAATCTTACTGAAACTTATCATGCGTGAAAGGGTGAACCCTGATGAAATAAAAATCCAGCTTTGTCTCAACAGTATCTTATTTAACCTGTCACGTCCCAACCAATTTCCATCCTCCGATACCCTCCAATCCTGAGCTATTTTGGATTTTTTTTTTTTTGGCTAAAACCTTCACTTTTGTTGAGAAACAAAGGAAAATCACCAAGAAAGGGCTTACCGGGGTCCATAAGTGGTCAGAACAGGTAAGCCTCCCCACATCAGGTATCGTATTCTGTCACTGACGTGTCAGGCTCTCACATTTTCTATGGTAGGTAATTTTGGGAGAAACAACAAACAACCAGTCTACATTTATTGATCTGGAACTAATAAACAATCACAACAACAATATAACGGTTTTCAATGAGATATATAGGCAGAAAAAAGCATTGTTCCATTGCGCGAGCATAGCGAGTTTGGTCATTTTGGTTACATGCTAGTTGCTAAGTTTCTTGTTTCAGGAAACATATAATTTTTTCTACTTGCATAATACTGTTTCAATGACATTTTACCATTTTTGACTTTATGTAAATGTTTTCAGCTGTTTACATTCATTACAATGATATTTAGCATAATTATTGCCCATACCTGCCTACTCAGTGCACTCGCTATGACTCTTCTCTTAACATACATTACATTTTTTTTTACTTTCATATTATTGTTTCCATGACATTATACCAGTTTTCAACCAATGTAAATGTTTTCACTTATTTACATTCCTTACGAGGATATTCAGCGAAATGCTAGCGCATATTCACATAGCAAGCACACTCGCTACCACTCGTGTATCAGCATATATTTTATTTCTTCACTTCCAATATACTTCTTCACTTACATTATACCCGTTTTCACTTTATACTACTGTTTACATATTTATGGGCCTTATTTATTACACTGAGCGTCAGAATATCACATCAATATAGACTCGCTAGGAATGTTTCGACTTAGAATATATTTATGCACTTGGATAATAATTTTCCACTTACATTACACCCGTTTCCACTTTATACTACTATTTACATATTTACGTGCCTTATTTATTACACTGAGCGTCAGAATATCGCATCTATATACACTCGCTAGGAATGTTTCAACTTAGAATGTATTTATGCACTTAGATAATAATTTCCCACTTACATTACACCCATTTCCATTTTATACTACTATTTACATATTTACGGGCCTTATATTTACACTGAGCGTCTGTATGTCGCATTTTTTTCCTGAGTATGAGTGTCATATCGCATTTACACCATACTAGTACTACATGAAGTTGTGATATTCACTGAAACAAGAGTGAATGCAGAGACCCACGTTACACTCAACGCACTCATAGCGGGTGTCTTTTCTCTGAGTGGTGGGTCTCACAAGGGAATTACCACATACATGACACCTGCGTTGGGGCCTAGGTCAATTTGGCTGGGGAGGTATAGTAGTGGGAAAATGGCGGTCAGAAATTCTCAGGGGAGTTTGGGCGATAGGGGCAGTGTGTGTGTGGTGTTGGGTCCTCTTGACCACATACTGGGCTATAATCTCACGGCCAAGCACCCTCACAAACCCTTCAGAGGTTTCCTTCACTATAACTACTATCATTACTACTACAAATAATACCACCACTACAACAACAACAACAACAACAACTACTACTACTACATAAAACCTAAAGAAAAATAATGTGAACAAAATAGTTATGCACCTAGTCCATAATCGAAAATACTGTATTTTCCACTATAACAATTTTTATCCTGTGAGTTAGACTTTTTCATCATAATAAATATACACACATGAAAATTTACAATAAAAAATAAGGGGCGAATTTCATCATGAAAAACTTTCTGCTTCCATTATTTATGTAAATAGACAAAGTGGTGGTGCAAGAGTCCTCCTTCCTCCCACCTCCCTCCCTCCTCCCTTTCTCCACTCCGGTACATTTTCTTTTATTTTCTTTTCCTTGTTATTTGTACTTTTTCATCATAACAAACATACACACACGGAAACCATCAATAAAAAATAAGGCACTGATTTCATCATGAAGCAAACTTTCTGCTTCCATTATTCACATAAATAGAGAGGGGTGGTGCGAGGATCAAAGCAACTGATTTCTTTCTCCCTTCTCCTTCCCTCCTCCACCTCCTCCCTTTCTCCACTCCCTACCTCCTCTTCCTTGCCAATATCCCCATCTCCAGATCGTCAGTACCCTCTGAACCATTCCCATCATCAGAAATAGCAGATGAACATACAGGGGGAAAAGATGGGCGCACAGTGGAGTCACGTCCTCCACCCTCCTCACACGACGCATAAATATCGACATTCATTATGGTGGTCACTTTCCTGAGAGGAAGTCATTTTCTCCACTCACAATGGCGATAATGTCACCTCGAGTTCTCTCACTATTGCACTATCACTAAGGCCTTTTCTTTTCTGGCCCTTGGACTTCAGTGGTGTTGATGTTGGCCGCTGTGGGTGCTCAGCCATGGGTCCGGACACAAGGAAAACGTTTTGCTTACATCTACCTATTACGGAGATATGCAGGTGACTGAAGCATAACTCAGATGCATGCAGGAGGGTTGCCAGTGGCCGTGTGTGTTGGAAATAACCGGTGGAATATTCAAACAATGCCGTGAAACACTAGATCATGTATATGTGCACCCCAGATGGCCCCGGGAGTATGTGTAAGCATGTCACCTGAACGGGATGGGTTAATTCCCAAACTGTCCTCATACTGCTTGTATCCTTCTATCTGTGCCTTCATCTCTACCTTCCTTTCTGGTCGTACTATAGCTGCTGTTGTAGATGGCCACCGTTCTTCTCCTAGAGGTATCAATAATGGTGTTCCTCAGCACTCTTTCGTATCACCAACTCTCTTCCTTCTATTCATCAACGACTTAAGTTGTATATCTAATTCTGTCCACTCACATGCTAATGACTCGACCTTTTACCTTTCCATTTGCTTCCCGCAACATCCATCTCAGCAGTTACTTCAACAAACACAGGATGAGGCTATGGTACACCTAATGTCTAAACTTGGCTTTTATCTCTGATTTAGGTAAAGATAATCTTGTTTTTAATGCTTCAAAAACTCAGTTCTTACATCTTTCGACCCATCAATATCTTCCCCAGGAGTATCCTGTAATTTTTAATCAATCCCAGCTCAAACTTACATCATCCTCAGATATGATTGGGGTTTCATTCTCTCAGGATTTAAGTTGGAAAGATCATATTACCTCTCTTGTAAAATCTGCTTCCAAGATATTAGGTGTGCTAAGCCGACTTTGTGCCTTCTTTACCCTGCACAGTTGTAGACTTCATACACGGGTTTTATTCATCCCTGTGTAGAGTACAACACTTATGTGTGGGGAGGGTTCTAACATACAGTTCTTGTCAACAAAGTGGAGACAAAGACTTTTCGTATCATGAACCATCCTCCTCTTACTGGCCCCCTTCTACCTCTTCCCCACAATGTTGCAACTTTATCTCCTTTCCATCGCTACTTCAATGGTCATTACTCCTCTGAACTGTCTGGTTGCATCCTTCTACCACTACAGCGGGTGTGTAGCACCCTTCTAGCAACGAACTCTCATCCCTTTTCTGTCCAACTCTCTACTGCAAGAGTTCACTGTTACTTCCAGTCTTTCAAGTATGGAAGAGGTCAAGTCTGGAAGGATCCTCCTCTGTCTGCAGTTCCTACTGCCTATGACCTCCAGTCTTTCAAACTTAGTGTGTCCCGGCTTCTCGAAATGAAAAGATCTTGAATTCGGTTCACCGTTATCTTGTTTTTTATTTTTTCTCGGAGGGAATAGTTTTACAGGTTTCTGGCCTTTGGTTCTTTCTCTCTTACACACACACACACACACACACACACACACACACATATATATATATATATCGCAAAAAATTTCCCTTTCTCCACTTTGAATGCCGAACGGTAACAATACTTTAGGCTTACGCGAGAAAATAATGTGAGTCATGAAGAAATGCTTTGGAAAGAATGTAGAGTCATTGCATTATCTTATTTCGTTATTGATCTACTGGAAACAGCCGCAAAAGGACAAAAATCTGGCCCAGGTTTAGGTGAATAAAATATGTTACAAGGGCAGTCGTACGTCTAATAGTTTAATCCATTGCCATAAGGAGCTGTATTTATAATAATGTCACTTCTCATCATCATCCTTTTATCATTCGATTCTAAAACCTGTAATAAATGCTCAAGCGGACTTTTTCTTCCACAACATACTTTCTCATATTCTTTCTCATATACCCAGTTCCATAACCTGTAAGCTCTTGAACATGAACAATGAGGCTAGGACAGCCATCACGTAGTAAAAAGATTAATGAATACTGTATCTACCCCCTGCGACAAGGCTGTGTGATGTCACCATGGTTATTCAACATATATATGGATGGGGTGATGAGAGAAGTAAAAACACGAATAATGGAGAGGGGGATGGCACTGGTAATGGATGGTGATGGATGAAATATCTCAAATTTGTAAGCTGATAATGCAGTACTATTTGCAAATACCAGACAAGAACTTCGTAGACTAGTGTAGAGCTTTGTTGATGTCTGTGAGCGTCGTGCCTCGAGAGTAAATCCAGAAAAGAGTAAAGCGATGGTTATTAAGAGAGAAGATGACTCCGAGTGCGATGTTACATGAATGGAGAGAGACTGGAATTGGTAAGAGATTCAAATACCTGGGTACTGTGACAGAAAAGAGAGAAAAATGTGCAAAAGAAGTGGAAAGTAGAGTGACAGAAGGAAGGAAAGTAGGTGGTGCAATGAAGGCCTTCATATGAAACAGAGGCTTTAGTGTTGCAGCTGCACGAGGCTTACGTGAAGGAGTAGTTAGTGCCAACTTTAACATATGGATGTGAGACTATGGTGTGGCATGAAAATGAAGTGTCATGAATGAGAACAGTGGAGATGGGACCGCTGAGGAATGTATTTGGAGTACAGGAAGTGGATAGGACACGAAATAATGTGATTCCTGAAAGATGCAGAGTGAGGAAGTCTGTGGACACCAAAACTGAAGAGAGTGTAATAAGATGGTATGGTCATGTGGAGAGAATGGATAACGATAGAGTGGTGAAAAACGTATATCTGGGCGAATCTGAAGAAGGGAGGAGGCAAGGTAGGCCAAGGAGGTGGATGAGTGTGTGAGGAAGATAGGTTTGGAAGTCGGTAAGGCTAGGGGACTGACAAGAGATCGAGCTGGCTGGATGAAAATTGTGTGGAGAAGCGCATTATCAGGGATTTGGCACCCCTTTTTAATGTGACAGCGTTCGGATTGACTCTATCGGATACGTTTATGTGAAGTTACAGAATATGATGAATGTTATTGGCGTATTAGATAGAGGCAAGATTCCGGGGGCTTGAATGGTGAACGAATGGAAGCGTTGCCCATTGTACTGGGCAATTTTGGGTTGTCAGGACATTGCCCCTCCTCAGCCTGCCCTAAGGTGGGAAAGCAGGTCTGAATGATGATGATGATGTATCTACCTCCATCATTTTGAAAAATCTTTAATGTGAGTAACCCCCTCTGCAGATAACAGAAAGAAAACTAAAGGTCATTCAGGTGAAGGAGTGAACCTATTTAGTACCATGATATTTTGTTGTTAATTCCTATTACCTGTTAGTTGTTGACGTTGTTGTTTTTGTTGTCTAGGCTCTGCTCTGACCAAGACAGTTGTTTATTTTCCATTAACTTACATACAGGTGATTTTTATTGAGCTTTTCTTTCTAACGCCCACCCCTCAGTTCTCTTATTCTTTCCCTTCCACCAGATTCTCACATACTAGTTCTATTGTATTTCCCTCTTCGCAGCTTTCACATATAATCTTATTTACCTTCTCATTTACCACATTTCCTCTTATTTCTAACCTATTCCCAGTTGTCATATACCCCAAGTCCTCTTATTCTTTTTTCTTCCAACATCCACACACTCTGGTTCCCTAATTCTCTTATTTCATCACTTATTTTTCCTCTATAGCTTATGTGTGCTAAGCACCTCCCTCCGACACTTTGGCTGGTGATATGTATAATCCTGGTAGCCGAAATTATCATATAAATCCACTAAAAAGCGACAAAGTGATCGCTAGTCCGCCTGCCTAGGCGAGATAGCAAAACACACAAGAGGAGGGAGGTGAAATATGACATTATCCCCCCAACTAAACATGAATTCTATAGTAAGTGAACATTCTAACGTTCCTGTTAGATCATTGTCTACTAAAGGTCTAACCGCGCTGCCTCCTGTGCTTGTGGACAATGAGCCACTGAAAGTGAATAGGCACCGTTTCAACAAATCAGAGACCAGTACATTAAACAAACTGAAATCCATGAAAATCAACACGTACAATGTAAGAAGCCTCACAGAGTGCAAACTTGACGCCTGACTACCCAAATTGTGACTACAGCAGAGATAGACTCCTCCTTGTAAATGCTAGCAAAGTACTAGCTAAGATAATGTTATCCAGACTGATAAAACCTCTGATTAAATCAACTCTGCATGAAACACAAAGTGGATTATTTCAGTAGCTGTGTGTGTGTGTGTGTGTGTGTGTGTGTGTGTGTGTGTGTGTGTGTGTGTGTGTGTGTGTGTGTGTGTGTGTGTGTGTGTTAAAAGTTTATGTTGTGCTGAATTAACCAGTCCTGTCGTAAATTAAGGGCGCGTCCACACGTGTGCTCAAACAAGTGATGGCAACATGTAAGCATGTAAGCAACACAGTAACGAACACGCTGCAAGCATGTTGGGAACAGCAGCTTCCATGTTGGCAACATCATAATGAAGTCTCAGCTGCCTCGTATAGACACACTTATCCCATCACCTCTGCTGCCAGTGTTCGAAGCCGCACTGAAACATGTTTGCATACATCTGTCCAAATACTGCTGCAAATATATTCCCGAACATGCTCCCAGCTCTGTTGCCAACATATTTGCGAGTATTGTGTGGATGCGCACTAATATAATAAATGTGACAATATAACTGTAAATATTGTTTCTTACATGTTCTTATGTGTTTCAAGTACTTTGGTGTGTCTTTCTTTTTTCCTGTCCATAAATTCTGTTTACTCTCCTCAGTCGCCAAACCCCTTCATCCTCCCTACCTCCCTCCCCCATGCATCACCCTAAAATTTCCTATACTGGCCTTTCCCCCACGCCACTGGTGCTCGAAGCGTGAGTCGACCAACTTTGGGTCTGCACTCATGGAGATACGGGATTGACAATACTGACTGTAACATGTGGAAATCCTGGAGGGTGTACAGTTGTGGCCATAAGTAATCATCTATCCTCCTGTACCCTGTGCCTTAAACTGGCTCCTTTATGTGTGGCAAATCACACTGGAGTAGGAAGGGCTGAGAGAGAGAGGGGCCAGAGAGAGAAGGGAAGGTGGGTGGGGGGACGAGCGATGGTTCTGGGGTGGAGTGAGGGAGGGGAGGGAGGGTAGGTAGGGGAGGGAGAATGAAATGCGAAGTGGTGGCCACATAATTTGTCTACTTTCTTTCATTCAGGGCATCATATAAAGGAGTTACTATTAGCATTAACCTTGTATAGCGGTATCAGATAACAAACTTTAGATAGGTGGTGATATCAAGGACTGCCTCGTGAGAGAAATATACTGACGTGACAGATCAAACATTAATGCAGAGTCAGATATTTGTGTTTATCCGTGTAGTTTGACTTCAGACGCAGAATGGAATCTGGATGACATTGACTTCCGTAATGTTTGTGTAAGAAACATCCTCTACTCTTACGTGTAAGTAATTTTTGGAACTAAATATTATATGGAACCTTTGACATGGCTGTGTCCACAGTAATTATGATCACCCTCGCGGTATACACTCCCTCTATACAGTCACTATCATGTCAGTTCATTACCATAATTTTTTAATGACCTTCTATATGAAAAGGCTATTTAAAATAATTGTGCATAAGAGTTAAATAAATTTGATGTCTGTGCTCATGGGTGGATATGATAACATCTCTCATAATCTGTTTGACTGGGAAAATGAATCAAAATCCAACCCAACTTCCCGGAATATATTTTTGTCAATGTTTACCGACACTGGTTAGGCCAAAGCAACCACACGCCTTAGTAAGTAGTCCAGTGGCCTCCTGCCTCAATAACCTCTTTCAGTCTTCGCGGCACAGAGGAAACAGTGTTGATGGTTTGCCGGTTTCGTCTGAACAGCTCCCACTCGTCACTGGTGTGCCGGAGGAGGCGGGCTCGTGTCCTCTCGATCTCTGGCTTCCACTTGTTGACAATCTGGGCCCACACAATCTCGATGGCTCTGCATTATTATTTCATTTGTCACGTCAGTATACTACTCACGAGCCAGTCCTTGATATCACCACCAATCTAAAGTTTGTTATCTGACTCCGCTATACAAAGTGTAATGCAGCTTTAAATACTGAATGGTAACTCCTTTACATGATGCCCTAAATGAAAGAAAATAGACAAATTATGTGGCCAGAGCTTCGCATTTCATTCTCCCTCCCCTACCTCCCCTTCCTCCTCTCCCCTCCCTCACTCCACTCAAGCATCATCGTTCGTCCCCCCACCCATCTTTCTTTCTCTCTCTCTGGCCCCTTCCTCTCAGCCCCTCTTACTCCAGTGTGACTTGCCGCGCATAAAGGAGCCAGCCTAAGGCACGGGGTACAGGAGGATAGACGATTATTTATGGCCATGACTGTACATTCACCTCCTCTTCCACATGAGCCACTCGTAAACACAAGTCTCCAAGACACATTCGCTAACTTTATTCTGGAATACATCCAACCTCTGCAAACCAGCATCAGGTGCTGATCCACATGCCTGTGAGCCATAGTCATACTTAGATCTAATAATACAGAGTTTCTGCTGGCTCCCCATACAGATCCAGTAGGTATTAAAGGATATTTGATGGTTTATAACAACGAGCAAATAAAATATTTACATGAATTTTAAATCTCAACAAGCAATCGAAAAGGAGGCCCAAAATCTTTACATAATTTTGAAACGTTACTGCCTGATCACCTAAAATCAAATTCAAATCAGGAACGTTATGAACTGTAATAATTACAGCGGCATACTTATGGACAAAATATTTAAAATCCACACTGCAAGGCCTACAGGTGGACAGAAACAATGGCTGCTTGAATTCACCCAGCCAAAAGTTGTGCATCACAGGAAGAGTGCCATATTGCACAATCGTCAGCACAGACTCAGTATTTAAGATTCCTTGGGATGAGAATTGATGACGGAATATCATTGATCATAATGCTGAATAAACTGGGACTAAGCACACCTCTCTGAGGGACCCTGGTTCTTGAACAAATGTCTGATATTACATTATGGGGCAGTTTTACAGAGAAAGTTCTGTCCCTTAAAACAGTGGAAATTAAAATAGGCAAATTACCTCTTAAGCTATAAGCATAGCGCTTCATTAGTATGCCTTGTCACCACGTCTTGTCACGGGCTTTATGGTTGCCAAGAACATCACTGTCATGAATTCTTTATTGGCAAATGCCTCCGAAATGCAATGCTCCAAATTTAGTAAATGATCTAGTGAACTTCAGTATTTATGGCATGCATATTTTTGATCACTTAAATTCTTTGACACTAAAACAAAATGAAACCTACTATTAACCTTTCATTCCATGACCATACATAGACGAGAAGTCAACACAACAGGACGAAATGAAGTTTGATTCATAAGACGACTAGCCTGTAGGGGCATCGGTTTGACGTGCACAAAGAGCCATGAGTTTGGAAATATTCGTGACACTCAAAGCTCATTGTACAGTGCTAACAGCTTAATCAGATTGCTTGATGAAGATGCTGGATCATACCATACGTGACTGTATCCGGACAAGGACTGGAGTCTTTATAGGATTAATGGACAAGGAAATATTCATCAACTGTTAAGTCTTGGTTGTTTAAGAAATCAACATCTGTGGTAAAGTTTAATATTTGTATCTCATTCGTGCGTTTATGATGCTGAAACTGCAGGTCATAAATGGCTGCGCTATTTACATGAGAAAAATTTCTGGCAAGGATGTTAACTTCGTTCACAGGAGAGTCATAGGTGTTATTATCCGCCTATGGAGTGGTCACTGGGATGTAAGGGCTTTTATTAATTAATATTTTAATAGTGGACCAGATTTCAACGAGTGGGGTAAAACGATACACCTTGGACAAAAAAGACATCCAGGAGTCACATTTAGCTCCTCTAATTATTCTCCTTCAATCAGTCCATTCCCGTTTGTAAGCAATAAAGTTTACCTCAATAGGTTGACTATAAAAAAGTCTGTATCTCCTGTTGCGTGTTCTTAATACTTGTTGGCAATACGGTGTCCACCAAAGAGCTCTGTTCTTCGCATCAACTGTAGGCATCTTGGGAATAGCATTCTTAGCGGCGTGGAAAATGGAACTGGTAAAACTTTGGACCTTTACATCTACAGACTCCCCAGACATATCTTTATAGAAATCAGAGATCTTTGAGAAGGATCCCCAGTCTTCCTTCTTAAAGATAAGTTTTGGAAGTGTAGGGTCTGAAAGAACGTCGCATGTGCATGAAAGGCAGACATCATCATACTTGGGAAGCCCAGAGATAAGTCTATCTATCTATCTATTTATTGCCAGACGCCTCAATCCCGTTTGGGGTGGCCACAAACAAATCGCCTCCAAGTCGCCCTGTCCCCCGCCATTTCACTGCCCTGCTCCCAACTCACACCACCCTCTCTCATATACCTCTCCACCCCATCCCTCCATCTCATCCTCGGCCTCCCCCTCCCTCTTCCCCCCTCCACCTCACTCACATACACTCTCTTCATCAGTCTTTCACCCTCCATCCTCTCCACATGGCCAAACCACCTCAGTGTGTTCCTCATAACGCTTCCTATCACATCCACATCCACACCACAACGCTCCTTTATATCCTCATTCGTCAGCCTGTCTCTCCACGTGACTCCACAGGCTCCTCTTAAATAACTCATTTCCACTGCTCTCACTCTTGACTTGTGTCCTTCCAACAATGTCCAAGCTTCACTTCCGTACGTTAGAGTTGGTATCACAATACTGTCATTTAGTAACTTTTTCACTTCCATGCTCACTTCCCTGTTTCTTATCACTGCTTTCAAAGAACCAGCAACCTTTCTTCCCTGCTGTACCCTTTCAAGCACTTCACCCTCCAAACCTCCATCCTTACTCATCACACTACCCAAGTACTTAAACGTACTCACATTTTCCAATTCCTCACCATCCAACCTCGCTGTACATTCACTAACTTCACCTCTTTCAAAGACCAGCACTTTACTCTTCCCTGCATTCACCTTTAGATTCCGTTTCTTACACACTCTCTCAAACTCATCCACCAAGCCTTGCAGCTCCCCTTCGTCTTCACTCAACAACACATACTCACAGCAGTTGTCTGGAAAGTAGTCTACATCCAAGTTGAGAAAATGCATCTTTTCAAACATGCGTGCACCAAGAAACTGGGAGTTTTGCAGAAGTTCCTCTACAACATGTTCATAGTCTGGACTTTGGTGATTGCCCAGAAGGTTTGCAACAATAGACTTAAAAGAAAGCCAATCATTCCTCTAATTGTCCTCAATGCTTTTGTCGAACTGTACATCATTCTTGAGCTCTCTGATTTGAAGACCATCAAAAATACCTGCTTCCAGTTTCGCATCGCTGAGATGTGGAAATATCTGTTTCAGAAATGTGAAAATTTTGCTTTCTTTGTTGAGCGACCTGACAAAATTCTTCATTAGTCCAAGTTTCATGTGTAGTGGTTGAAGTAAAATCTCTTGTGGGTTAGCAAGATGTGATAAAAATTGTATGAACCTGGTTCCAGTTTAGGCCTTGCTGGCTAGTCACAGACGTTCTATGAATCACGTCATATCACCAGAATACAAAAATTAAAAAATATTGGCAGAATAAAAACGTCACCTGATTGGGCAAAATGTATTACATTAATTATTATTATTTCACCATGTAAAAATGTTCGCACTTTTTAAATAATTGACACAGGGCTAGATTAAAAACTTGATCTGATTATAAA
Source organism: Coenobita brevimanus (assembly GCF_032717465.1). Lineage (NCBI taxonomy): Eukaryota > Metazoa > Arthropoda > Malacostraca > Decapoda > Coenobitidae > Coenobita > Coenobita brevimanus. The sequence continues at coordinate 16,821,086 of NC_136996.1, forward strand.
AAAATGAGTTACTTTTTTGAATTCAGCATGTAAAGATTATAAAAGTAAAAGGTGAAAAAACTTCGACCTCAGAAATGAATCAGACCTGTGTTATCTAAGTTGTATGTAGTATCTCCGATGGTTTTGCCCACATTAAGTACTTTGCATTTTTCCACGTAAAACTCCATTTGCCAGTCATTAGACCACCTCAACAATATAGGCTATCGAGGCCATCATTTGAGATAAACATACGTCCTGCTTTTGTGACATCGGCAAATTTGCTGATACTGTTAGTGAATCCAAATACACGATCATTAATATAAGTAATAAATGGTAAGTAACTGAGAACTGATCTCTTCGGGGACACCGCTAGTTACGAATCCCCAGTCCGACTTAGAACCGTTTATGAATTTCTCTGTTTTTGTCCACTGAGCCTGGATTTTATCCCTTTACGATATCGCCATGCATAGCGTGTGCCTTAACCTTCCTAATCTTTCGTGTGGGACCCTATCAAAAGCTTTACATAAGTTCAAATGTATACAGCTATATCTTAAGATTTTATCGTTGTCTACCGCCTCACACACCTTCGAGAAAAAGGGTAAGTTTGTGAGGCAGATCGTAATTGCATGAATCCGTGCTGAATATCATTTATGAGATCAAATCTTTCTAAGTGCTCTTAATTTAATTGGCTGAATTTGACTCTAGAAATATACCAACTTCTGATGCTAAACTTATCGGACGATAACTTTAGTTGTTCTCCACGCCTCTGGAACTTCTCCTGAATTAAAATATTTAATAAGTATCGTTTTTTTTCCTTTAAGCTTTGTACATGCATATCGTCCGGACCGGGAAGTTTTTGAGGCTTTAGCTAATTGATTTCTTTTAATAATTCCTTCTTACTAATGGCAGTTTTACTAACAATATTGTTCATATTACCGTTGTACACTTTTGTTGTTTAAGGGATCAAGTCCAGATTTTCCTTGCCAAATACTAATACGGAATGATTACGGCAGAGCACATTGGTGATGTTAGCTGTCTTTTTTAGAGGTCCTATCCTGTCTTTTTTTTTTTTTTTTTTTTTTACAGTATTGTTGAAAAAAAAAAATCCTTAGAGCTTTCTTTCGACTCTCGAACATTCTTAATTTCATCTCCTTGCTTTACTTTCCATATCACCTTTACCAGTTACGAAAGTGTTCCTCTTCTTTTTTCTTTAATACTTTTCTATATACCACTTTTCACTTTGGCCTGTGAGGATGATTGGCAGGTTCACCTCAATATATCACATGGGTGATTTTAAAAAGGTCAGGATACTGAAGATGATGATTGTGTTCTTTGTATATTTGTATTTATCTTGGTTAATATTAATTCATGCTGTATGGCGGTATCTCTCTCTCTCTCTCTCTCTCTCTCTCTCTCTCTCAGTTTTGCCTTGCCCATGGTCCTGCCATTCCCTCTCTGTGTCCAGTATGAAGAGCATATCCCCCATATTCAGGAAACAACACTGCCACTCCTTTTCAGTTTCAGGGACGGGCGAGAGGCTGAGTGGCAGGTGTGTGTGGAGGGGGGGGGGGGAGATGGTGCTGCCTGGATGAAGCTGGTTGACCTGGAAGGAGAAGTATAACACATCAATGACTGAAGAAAGATGTCAAGCACGGTGGCTGTGAACGTTGTGTGCCATGGGGTTTTGGAGATTTCGTCAAACCTCTTCTTTATCCACTTATTCTGCCTGTTACTACTTTTTATTGTCTTGTGTATACTTTATGGAATTTCTATCGATATTAGGATGATACAATCAACACAAATGAATGTTAAGTGTGATGTATAAAATATACTACAAATAACGGGGGCGATGAATCCTTCGTTGCCACATTCAGTTTGTTGATCTCAGGCTTGACATTGTATTTTTGGTAAGAGTTTTGTGACGCCCCAGAAAACATGACTTTAGGCCTACCTGTGGTAGGGAACACTTTGACTTCTTAAAAACAAACGTAAAGATAACCCGAGCACGAATGCAACAAAATTTGCATTAATTGAACTAGCAAAGCCATTTACAATGTTCTTGGAAGCCAAAGCGATACGAAGTTATGAAAACTTAATACATCTAGTTTTATGTTTTACAAAATGGCAATGTATCAAAAAATAAGTAAATTACCGCCATCATATAAAATTTATATGTGGACAAACTTAAAAAATGAAAAACTAATAAATGCAAGTAGTCGCACAGTAGACGCAAACCTGGTCAGAATAAAATGCATATCAAAGCGGTTACTCAGCAGTTGACGGTAATAATTATCAAGCAAAAAAATTAAGAACCTTTTCCCATGAAATATACTGACCGTGCAATGTCATTAAGACACAGATGAAAAACTGTGACTTACGAACTGTATGAGAATGAAGTGTAGAGGAAATTTCTGGGATGTTATAACAAGTAACAACAATAGCATTGATTATGATACCCAGAAAATTCCAATACTGAATGCTAAGAGACGTTTTCGGATAAATAGACTTGGATGCCAAATGAATTACCATAAAGAGTAAGTGATTCAACATCGTCAATATAATGGCAATTTAACTTTTATGAGTGAGTCACGGGAGAGACTGCAAGAATGATAGTAAACGGAGAGAGTTATAGACATGAGAATGTTTGAAGAAAACGAAAGTTTTATTAAATGAAATATTTAGCACCACCAGTAAGTGATGAACTTGAACATGTTGAAGGATGCTCGCAAAGGTGATTCAGATACTTCAATTTCTTGACAGCAGTGTTGAGGTAACCATAAAGAATGCGATGAAAAGATCTTGTTTATGGATTAGTAGTTGCATTTGTATTAAAAGAGACGGTTACATAACCAATGTTTTTTTCTGTTCTAACGGAACGACTGGAAGCTTAAAACCTAACGGAGTAACAAAGATGCAGCAGAGAAGTAGAATGCGATCTTCACGGGGATGTGCAAAATGGGTGATGATATAGTATAATCAACATAAACTGCAGAAATGGTTCTGGGCAGGCCATGAAGAAGAGATAACCCATAGGCAACCAAGGCAACTGAGTGGCAGCCAGAGAGACAGGAAAAGTCGCAGAGAGAGAGAGAGAGAGAGAGAGAGAGAGAGAGAAATAAAAACTTGGAGGCATGCTGGGATTGGACAGAACTGGATAACAACCGAGAGTCACAGTGAGAAAATATGGAAGGGTCCTTTGCCCTATTGTGGACTGTCCCAGGCCGGATGATCTACGATTTGTGTCATGGCAATGGCGCAAGTGTTGTTATGGTGATGAGTTACGAGTAATACGGAAGTTCAAATGCTCTAACATTTCGCTTCATGTGTTGTACATGATTTACATTTTTTTTTTCCTTCAGCTACATTTCCGCGATAAATGCCCTTGGATACATGCTATTTGATAACTTATTTTAAAAAACAAAGCATGTCAGGAATGGTGCAAGGACTGTCTCTGTGTAAAGTAAGGTGGTATATCCGTTTGTTTCTTAAAATGTAGATAAAATAACTCGGGAAGAAAAAACTAAACCTCTTCCGCAAATAACGATTAAAATATATATTTTAACCTAGATAAAAAAGAACAACAAAAAGAAAATGATAAAGGAAACCCCCCCCTCAAAAAAAGGGAATGAGCTAAGAAGCCGTGCAAAGTGTAAAGATGTGATAAAAATAAGCCACTCCAACGCCGAGCTTACGTCAGGATAATGTGATTATAATCCACTTACTGAGAGCTCGTTGTCTGGCATCCTTTTCTCCAGACCAAGGGAATGGAAAGAACATTGGGGAGAGGAAAAGAAACATGGAAAAGCTGAGGGATTAGAAGAAAGTTATATACAGGACAATGAAAGAAGAGAAAGAGAAATGGGAACGAGGCAGAGAATGGGAAGAGAGAGAAGTTTCGAGAGAAAAAGAAAAAATAGAGAAGCTGAGGAATTACAAAGTTAGAACAAAAGAGAGGAAATTTGGAAAATGAGACTGGGGAAAAAATGAGAAGCATGGGAAGAAAGAGAAGAATTAGGCGTCGTCAAATTAAACGAACAGTAAGATTAAATAGAAAACAAGGTCTGGAGATCAACAAAAGAATACAAGGGAAAGAGAACTTAAAGACGAAAAACTGCAGTGAAGAAACAGAGGTGAGATGATGGAGACAGATTAGTAGAAAAACACAATAACGCAGGGGAAAAAAAATAACAGTGGGGACAACCAAAAGGAGGATAAAAGAACTAAAAAAAAAAAAATATTGATCTGACAAAGAGAAAGGGAGTAGAAAAAAGGCAGACTGATCAGAAAAAAAAAAAAACTAGAGGGAAGTAATGTGGAAAATGAGAAAATGGCCTAAGAAGCAGCAGGTGAAAGAGTAGGGAAAAATATAACTGTAGCATAAGTAGCAGGGGAAAGACTGCCAGCGAAACAGAACTAATATGAATTGGAAACTGAAGTAATGAAGGAAAATTTAGTTAATGGATGAAAGGTCGTCGGATGAGATGAACAGGTGAAGAATAAAAGTTTGAAGAGGCATAACCTGAAAAGATAAAAAAGAGATTCGTCATTCGAAAATCGAGAAAAAAGTAAAAATGTTGGTAGAGCAAAGACTTTTGAGGGTGGAAAAATGGAACCCGAATATATACAAAGACTTTACATTAGTGAATAAAGCCAATGTGGGAAGCCAAGATAGTCTCACTGGGATGTAGTAATGACGGACATGACTGCATTAAATACAACAGCAAATCTTCCGAGAAAATGCTTAAAAATATGAGCAGTATCCAGAATATGGATAAATGTGGTTTTTATGGGTGTTCTTATGGAAAGACATCAATAAAACATCGAACTTGGATCCTTTGTGTTTGGTGCGCGTTCTCCCATTTTTATGTAAATTTCGTCACTAATAGTTTTTAAGTTTGTTACAAATTTAAACTTATTTTTTGGAGAAATTATTTTTTATAAAGTTAGGTTAGGTTATTTTAGTTAATAATAATAACAAATAATGTTTAAATATAAACATAAATGATCCAAAATCAAAGTTATGCCGCCGTAAGCATTCGATGAACATATGCATTACTGGTGGATCTGCTCACTGGCTCTGCTCTAAATGCGGCTGCAACAAGTAGATTTTTGTAAGGAAAGGAACGCCGATTGAGGGTGGTACGCTTCCGTTATCCACCAGAGCTGTATTTATCTATGCATGGAGTAGTTATTAATAGTAACTAACCTAGTATCTCTTTATCTGATGACACTCCTTAATCCCGTAAGGCGTGGCCGTTAACAGATCACCTCAATGTCGTCATGTCCCCCGCCATTTCAAAGCCCTCCCCCCAGCTGACACTCCTCTCTCTAGCATACCTCTCCACTCCATCTCTCCAACTCATCCTCGGCTTCCCCCCCCTCTCCCCCCTCCATCTCATTCACATACACTCTCCTTGTCAGGCTCTCGTCTTCCATCCTTTTCATATGGCCAAACCACCACAAAGTATTTCTCCTAAAGCTTTCTATCCATCTACATCTACACCACAGTGCTCCTTCACTTCCTTATTTGTCAGTCCGTCTCTTCATGCAACTCCACATATTCCTCTCAAAGAGCTCATTTCCGCTGTTTTCACTCTTGACTTGTGTTCTTTCAACAAGGTCTAAGCTTCACTTCCATATGTTAGGGTTGGTATCACAATACTATTATGCAGCAACTTTTTTACTTCCATGCTCACTTCCCTACTTCTGATCACCGCTTTCAAAGAACCAGCAACCTTTCTTCCTTGTTGTACCCTTTCAAGCACTTCATCCTCCAAATTTCCGTCCTTATTCATCACACTACAGAAGTACTTAAATGCACTCATATTTTGCATTTCCTCATCATCCATCCTCGCTGTGCATTCGGTGACTTCATTTCTCTCGAAGACCATAACTTTACTCTTCCTTACATTCACCTTTAGATAACGTTTCTTACACGCTCTCCCAAACTCATTCACGAAGCCTTGCAGTTTCTCTTCGTCTTCACCTAACACTACAGTATCATCTGCAAACAATAGTACAGGAAGATTCCAAACGCTGCCCTCTTTCATTAGGGTCGCTCCAACATCCACTGCTGTCCCTTGTATCTCTTTTATAACTTCATCTATATACAGACTGAACAGCCATGGAGACATGACTCATCCCTGTTTCAATCCAGCACTTACAAAAAATCACTCAGTTAACTATCCATATGCACTGCAGCCTAATCACCCTCATACATACTTACTTTTCACGGCATTCAATAATTTCCCATTTACTCTGTATATTCTTAATGTTTTTCACATTCCATGTCTATCCACTCTGTCATATGCTTTCTCCAAATCCATGAAGACTGCATCCAACTTCTTTCCCTTCTCTACACACTTTTCCACTTAATACCTAAGGGTGATTATGTGATCTACACAACCTCATCACTTCCTAAAACATCCCTGTTCTTCTCCAAATAACTTCTCTGTTATTTTCTTAACTCTGTCAAAAAGTATCATACCATATGCTTTTCCTTATACACTAAGAAGTATGATTATCACACACTTATCCCCCCCGTTCCTTTGTACAGGGGAATATTTATACCTGACTTCCAATCCTCTGGGACTCTACCTTCCTCCCAGGCCAATCTGCAAATCGTCCATATCCATTCCACTGGTATCTCTCCCCCAAGCTTGAGCATTTCAACACACACTCCCTCAATCCCTGGGGCTTTCCGTATTTTGACTTTCATTTCTTCCACCATTCCATCCTACTGATCTCTTCCTCTCTTCTTCCCACCCTTCTTCTCCCAGCCATTCTCCAGTCACTTATCCTCGCATTGCTTTCATCCCTTATGTTTAGCATTTTCCTAAAGTGTTCTGTCCATATGCTCACATTATCTCCTTTTTCCACTATCAATCTACCACTCTTATTTTTCACTCCCATCCTAACTTCATTATCACCCTGTCCCACTCTCTTTACCTCCTTCCAGAAGATTTTCTTACATTCCTTTAATTTACCCTCGAAATTCTTCCAAATTTCTCATCCACATTCGTCATACTCTTTCTTACTAATCTTTTCACTTCTCTCTTCCTCTCTACATGTAACTCTCTTTTCCATCTCTCAACTTCCTTGATGCTTCTGCTTCCTATCCACTCACCATATGCTTTCTTCTTTTGCTCCACAGTTTGCCTCACCTCTTCATTCCACCATGTCGTTCCTTGCATCTTCTTTCGTCTTCTCCTCACTCTTTCACATGCTGCACAGATTTCTTCTGTGAATAACTTGCACACACTTTTCACCTCCCCCATCTGCTCCAAATCATATTTACCCAATCGCTCCTCCACTTCTCTATTATATTCTGCTTTTTTTTTTTTTTTTTTTCATCCTTTTACAGCTTTTCTACTCTACTAGTATGAACAATTTCCTCCTGTCCTTCCCTCATTTTATTCCTCCGCTGCATAAGAACTTTGACTTTCACCACCACCAAGTGGTGATCAGGAATTCCACTCCCCCAGCCTCTGTATGATCTTGCATCCATTACTTACCTTGTTATTCTCTCATCCACACAGTCAATCACTGCCTAATTATTGTTATTAATCAACCCAACCTAACTTAACGTAGCCTAACCTTTATAAATAATAATTTCTCCCCCAAAATAAGGTGAAATTTGGAAACAGCTAAAAAAAACTGTATTAGTGGCGAAATTTACATAAAGATGGAAGAACGTACACCAAACTCAAAAGATCCGGACTATCTGAACACTTTTGCAAAGCAACTTATTTATATTAAACACTGTCAAAATCAAATTAGTCCTACATTAAATGTAAATCAGTTCAGAGAACTAGACGGATATCGATGTGATTTTTCAACATCGGACTATATTAAAGTTAGAGACCAAGGAAGTTCTGCAGCTTAAGAATTAACAGGATGTCTGTTCTCGCCATGTTCTAATTCTCTTGTTACCAGGGGTGAGAGTAATGCGAAGACAAGGTGTGTAATAAACATAGGTATACCACCGATTTTCCAGCATCCTTGGGTCCAGAGCCTTACCAGATGAACTGTTTTACTAGACTAACAGAGGTCACTGATGAATATAGTCAAATCTATTAAGTCAGCAGGAACCAGTGAAGGTCATGTATAATAATTCAGGAATAAACCCTGACCTACTATCTCTCAGTGTAATCACATTTATGCTCTAATGTAAGTTCTTTATGGAACAACCAAGCCTAGTTCGTTATCATGCTACCTGCCAAATTCACTCTATCACTCCGACGTTGTTGAAACAAAACATCACCACTCGATCATGCTCATTACTCATATCTTTTACTGTTTCTCTCATGCTCATATGCTTCTTCAAATCATTGTCTGCAAAGAATTTTAGTACTTCTTCCCCTCTGCTTCTTTATATCTGTCACGAATTTGCGCGAGTGCAATTATACAAATTTGTGACATTGTACTTTGGTGAAAAAAACACGAACTCTAGTGGAATTCCCACTGTGTATCACTCAGTTTAACCGTCCTCGTATGCACTTCGATCGGGATGGTTTTTCAGAACATTCGTCACTGTTTCAAGAGTGACCATTCTTATGCAAGACATTAGTGCCTTCACTGAGTGATTTTATTGTGTGTGTATATCGTTCGCCCTCTCTCCGTTGACCGTTCAAGTTAGGCCACGCCTACTTTGGCGAACATGGCCATCTCTTACCCCCCATCCCTGCTTGAACTTACTTAGTTCTGGACCACCTTGAGAGTAGGATCATTTGTGCCCAGCGTAGAGAGCAGCGTCTCCGTTGTACAGCGATTTCCTGGAACTCCACCTAGACAGTGATCGGCAAAGTGAGCTTAGCACCGAATAGCAGCGCTTGGTGTTCAACACACAGACGCCCAGTCATTCGTTGCTTCAGCTCTGTTCCCTCCACTGACCAGTATTTTAGTTCGTTTTTCTAGGCTTAAGTCTAATAATCTTTTAAATGAGCGAGTGAGTGTATTTCCTTGTTATTTGAATTCACGAGTCCCTCCGTAACCATGAATTCCCCTTTTGAATTCATTTTGAGAGTCACGTAACATAAATTTATTTTATTGTAATGAATAAATTTACAGTTCTTTTCTTTGAGCTTAATGTAATTTAAACTTGTGTTTTATCTATCCACATTAAGCTTACCAGAGTTTGCCACTCCTAGTTTGCACAAACTCTTTACATTATTCACAACTGGTATTTAAGCCAGTTCTTCCATATTTAAACTTATATCCGTTGTGTCAGCCAGGAGTTAAGCATCTGCAAGAACCTATCCATTATTATTAGTATTAGTTATTGACTGTCAGTGATGGAGTCACCTTCTCAAGAGGCTAACAGTACTAACAACCAGCACTTGTGAGCAATTAGTCTCTGCTGTGTACTATTGAGAACATTTATAAACTTCTCGTCCTTAGAGAATTGGCGAAGTAAGCCGGAATAAAGTAAAACTTACTACTTGATTTTCACAAGTCAATTCCTTGTCTCTACTTTCAAGTAATATCTGCATTTTAAAATCTTACATTCACATCTGCCAGTGACATCTGGCAACCTCATTCCAGGATATTAACTCCTAGCTCTAAAGTTATTAACGAAATAATATTCACTCACTCACACCTAGGTATTTGTTATCATTAAAGTATATAGGCACTATCTTACTGGTGGTTATTGATTCAGCTCTATTAATTTTACGTAATAGTTTTCCCATTCAGTTGCATTTTTTTTTCTTTACCAGTTTAACTAGATAAAACTGGTCAACACCAGCCTGTGCCTATATTCTTTACTTTTGATTATTAGTATTTCTCTGCAAAACAGCAGTCAGTACCTAGTCTTTATTCCACTCAGTCTTAGTTGAGTTAGCATCATGGCTGCTAATATATATGTACAGGAAGCCAAGGATATTGGGCTTACCAATCCCCAGGAACTTAAAGAGTATGTGCTCTCACAGTACATTCTTGAACAGCAGCGTGAGAGTGATGCCCATGAAGAGTGTAAAATTTAACACAAACATGAGCAAGAGCAGTGCGAGGAATGCTATAGAGAGTGCAAATACGAATGAGAACAACGCGAGAGTGAACGCGAACACGAGCGAGAACAACATGGACACGAGCAAGAACAACACGAGAGAACACGAACATGAGCGAGCAGAGCGTGAGGCACGTGAGAAACATGAACTTGAGATGCTAAAGCTCAAATGAGACTCCTTGGCTTCAGGCACATCTGGTGCAGCTGACCCGAGCTCCACGAGTGCTCTTCCTGCACATGTTCTGGCAACCCCACGCCTCAAGCTTCCTTCATATAAGGAAGGCGAGCGAATTGAGCCATTCATAGCTCGTTTTGAAGACATGGTGCAGCTGTACCAGCTGGTTGAGGCAGCTAAGTGGCTCCAGTTTCTTAGCTTGTTTGAGGGCCCTGCCCTCGATATTCTCCACAGAATTTGTGGAGACAATCTCACATATGAGATGATGAAGGCTGCACTCATCAAAGCATACGGTCTCACAGTTGACGACACCAGGAGTCAATTTATGAGGGTGCGTCTACAAGAAAAGGAGACTGCTGTTCAGTTTCTCGACCGTCTTATTGCCTACTTAGATGAGTGGATGGAGAAAGATGAAACCCTCTCACTCACGAGAGGGGATAATTGACCTTATGATGTGCACGCAGCTAGAAAAGTCGTGGCCTGCTCAGCTTATGGCTCAGCTTAAGATCTGCCAGATAAGGGATGCCAGCCAAATGGTGGAGAAGGCTGATGCATTCTTCACTGTGCACAGGTACCAAACTCGTAAGCATCAGGACAATCGACTTTAGTGTATCGGAGGCAGGATGCAAACGCAGCCTTCATTCCAAAACAAGCGCACAGTGGTGCCGCCCCCACCAGTACATGTACTTCTCCACAGTTTACAAGTCCCCCAGCAACAGTGAACTCTCCACCGCAGGTGGTCAATGCTCCAACTCCCCAGATGGTGAGCACAACCCCTCAGGCATCCAGTTCTCAGGGCGCCAAATTTGCTGCATCGTTTGTTCCGCAGTCTCATCAATGACTGGCAGCTACCTCCTCGGACCCTTCCACCAGCAAAACTGCCTTTCTTGTTCAGCCAGGGTTTGTGGGAGGTGTTTCAGTAAATGTTCTGAGAGACAGTGGTTCCTCAGGTTGCTCCGTCAAGCAGAGTCTAGGTCGGCCCGAGGAGTACACAGGTAAGCAGATCCAAGTTAGACTTATTGATGGATCAGTGAGATTGCTCCCTGAAGCACGTATCCAGGTGGCATCTCCTTTCTACACTGGCTTGACAGCTGCTGTTGTCTGGCCAGAACCTTTGTTTGACCTCATTATAGGTAACATACCAGGCATCAAAAATAGTTGCACCATAGATGTTGCTACTCAGACTTTGGCTGTTGTAGTAACACAAGCCATGGCCAAGGCTCCAAACTGTGTCACCCCATTGACCATTGCAATGCTGTAAGATCTGATTCATAGTCAAGATGTTGTCCAAGAACAACAGACTGATCCGACACTTGTCTCAATGCGTAAGAAGTTGGAGGATAATGTGATTAAGTATTTACGGGGAGGTCAAGCCAGATTCCTTTGTAAGCGAGGACGACTGTATCGTGAGTTACAAACACCCCTAGACGAGGTTCGACTGCAGTTTGTCATTCCCACGAAGTATTGCCGAGCAGTGTTTGATTTAGGTCATTGTTCAGTGATGGAAGGTCACATGGGCCAAAAGAAAACCTCTGACCATATCCATGCTGACTTTTTCTGGCCAGGAATGGGACAGGAAATAACTAAGCTTGTGCGTTCCTGTGATGTGTGTCAGCATACCATTGACCGGGGACGTGTCCGTCTTGCACCATTGAAACCAATGCCTATAATCTCTGAACCATTCGAGAGAGGAGCAGTTGACATTGTTGGGCCAATCTCTCCTAGGGCTAGTGATTGATCAATGTATATCCTCACTATCGTTGATTTCAGCACACGGTGGCCTGAAGCCGTGGCCTTTAAGAACATAGAGGCCGTCACCATTGCTGAGGCATTGATTAAAGTGTTTTGTTGTGTAGGTATCCCCAAGGAGGTCTTATGAGACCAGGGTCAGCAGTTCACCTCCGCAATGATGAACGAAGAATTCAGGTTGTTGTCCATCTGTGGCTTGCAAACTATGCCCTTTCATCCCACGTGTAACAGGTTGTGTGAGAGGTTCAGTGGGACTCTCAAGAAGATGTTAAAGTGCATGGCCACCGAACAGCCAAAGGAATGGCCGCGGTTCATTGCTCCTCTTCTATTTGCTTATCGAGAAGCCCCACAGCATTCTTTGAAGTTCTCACCATTTGAACTGGTGTATGGAAGGTCAGTCCATGGGCCATTTCAAGTCCTTCGTGAGTTATGAGACGATGAAGAACCCGACCCTGAAGTCAAGACCAAATACACCTACGTCCTTGATTTAGCTGACCGCCTCCAGTCGACATGCGAGTCAGCTAAGGAAGAATTGATCAAGGCATGCGAAGTTCAGAAAGCTTATCATGATAAGAAGGCAAAGCTTCGGAAGTTCAGTCCAGGCAATAAATGCTTAGTGTTACTCTCCACTATCCATAACAAGTTATTGGCACAGTGGAGGTGTCCATATGATGCAGTAGAGCACATTTCAGACCTCAACTACATAATTCAAATGGGGAACCTTCGTAACAGGTTCCATGTTAACATGTTGAAGGCTTATCATGAGTTAAACCCCAAGGAGACTGACCCATGAGTAGCCGATGACAGTGACCAACCACTGGAAGAAACCAGGGAGGCTGCAGTGATCCCAGGTGATGACCATGATGACAAGCCCTTAACCATTCAGTCCCGTCAGGAGGAAACTGTCGGAGATGTCTTACTTAACACTGACTTAGCATTAGGTGACCAGAATGCCATAAGGTCACTGCTCTGTCGGTATGCTGATGTCTTCTCTGACCAACCTAGACTTGCAAAGGTTGAGTGTCACAAAATTGAGTTGATCAACAATACTCCCGTAAAGGTTAATCCATATCCGATTCCCATGCGACTACTGGATGCAGTAGACAACGAAATTGCCAACATGAAGACCGCAGGTATTATTGAAAAGTCCTCATCTCCTTACTGTAGTCCAATGGCAGTGGTCTGCAAGAAGGATGGTGGAGTCAGGATATGTGGTGATTATTGGAGGCTAAATGCAATCACCAAAGTGGATGCTGAGCCAGTGGGTGACCATATTGCCATCTTCTCCAAGCTGGCAGGGTCACGATAGTTCACGAAGCTCGATTTGACGAAGGGATTCTTTCAGATTCCCCTTCACCCCGAGAGCCGTCAGTTCACTGTCTTTGCTACTCCTAGGGGATTGTATCAGTATAAGGTCCTCCCATTTGGACTTACCAATTCCCCAGCAGTATTCAATCGTGCCATGAGTCAAGTGCTCCATGGTATTGTAGGAGTAGAAATGTTCGTTGACGATGTCCTCGTTCATTCTGCCACGATGGAGGGGCACCTCAGACTCTTGGAAATTGTCTTCAGTAGACTCCAGAGTTTCAACATGACTGTGAAGCCTAGCAAGTGTAAAATTGCACACAGTGAGATGGAGTTCCTCAGACATATTGTTGGCAACAATCACTGCAGGTGTCAGGGCAACAAGATCAGAAAGGTTAAGGAAGCCCCGAGACCCGTGACCAAGAAACAGGTTAGGGCATTCCTCGGCCTAGTGGGGTATGATAGAAGTTTTATCCCTAACTTTTCTTTCACTGCCCAACCATTGTACAAGGTGCTTCGGAAACATGCTCCAAACACCATTGAATGGGGAGAAGCACAAGAGAGATCTTTTGCCTCCCTTAAGAATTGCAGTTGCCTGATTCCAATAAAGCTTTTGTACTGTGCACCGATGCTTCACAAGATGGAGTAGGTGCTGTACTATTGCAAGAATCGGAAGGCGGAATTTTCCCAGTGGCATACCACAGCCATAAGTTAAAACCCGCCGAGAGGAAATACAGTACTGTTGAGAAGGAACTCTTGGCCGTGGTTGATGGTGGTATGAAATATTACTATTATGTATACGGAGCACCATTCACTTTGGAAACCGATCATATGCCACTCACTAGTCTGAGCATGACTAAGATGGCTAATGCAAGATTGACACACTGGACACTGTATTGCAGCAGTTTAACTTTGTTGTGAGATACATCAAGGGAAGTGGCAATGTAGATGCATACCTGATGTCTCGCCTGCTAACTGACAATTAACGGGCAACTGTTGTACACTGGGGTCCACAAGATAGGGGTCCTGAGAGATTTGAGTAATACAAAGACTAGCTTGGTTCCCAGTATCTTGCTTAGGCCACATAGGACACATTATGTCCAGAGTCTGTACATACATAGCTACTGCAGGCTAAGAGGAAAGTTCGAGACCCCCGTAGGGGCAATCCGAGGCTGTGTCTGAATTACCTTGTGGTGTCTCGAGCTGTGGGCGTCTCTGAGGATTCCTGGAGAATGCACATTATCCACATGAGTGTTCACACCACGTCGGGTGTTAAAATGTGACCTGCCCAAGATTGCATAGGGATTCCCTGCTTGCCGATATTAATTGTAAGTGTAGAGTTAGGTTTAACCAGTAAACTGCCCATTCTAAGAGATTTGAGCAATCCAAGGACTAGGACGTTTCCTGGTTAATAATGCAGGTTTAACCAGTAAACTACAGGGGTCTTCAGAGATTTGAGCAATCCAAGGACTATGCTTCCTGGTTAATAATGTAGGTTTAACCCTCGGCGTCCTGTGGACGTGATTCAACGTCCACATGTTTTGTCACTCCCTATCCCGTTCATGTACTTAAAGGCGAATCAATTGCAAGGTCCCTAATTTGCACAATTTTCAATTTCCGCGAGTGATTTTTGGTATGTATACACGGGACACCTTCCTCTACAAGATGCTAGGCAGGGACAATGCCTTACCCAGCATGACCTCCTCCCCCCCCCTGCACGCCATTGTCTCAGCAATTCACCTGTTACCAGTGACCTGGCCAGTAAAGCCATGTCATGCCACGGTACGAAATTCAGGGCCAGATTCATTCCCCAGTCGATGACAATGTGGAGGACAAACTTTACATAGCATTATAGTTAGAAACAGTCAGAAATGATGATCAGGTAATGTCGCCAAAAAAGGTCAGGTATGTTGATGCGTTTCATGAGTGAAACAATGTTTATATTGCCTATATTACTGTGTGAAAACCAATATTCTCTAGTACTACATATATATTCGTACCAAATAAATAAATGAATACCGTTTATGAGTGGTGTGGAATTGTTACACGCCCATAGAACTCGTTTTCTTTGGAGCCAGCCTCATAGAAAACACAGTAAGGTGAGGAGGTACTGGTACCTGAATCGAGTATTTTAAACCTCAGGTGAGCAATTTCTCTATGATCTTTTGATGTTTCTCACCAAAAGCGGAGGTTTGAGCCAAAACAAATTTTTTCCAAAAATGGTCGGGATTCGGGGGAGTCAGTGGTGGAAAAGTGGTCGGGATGGGGTGGGTTAACCAGTAAACTACAGGGGTCCTCAGAGATTTGAACAATCCAAGGACTACGTTTCCTGGTTAATAATGTAGCCATTAAGAAAATAATAGTGTACTTTTTGTAGCATATGTACTGATTAATAGGCAGAGAAAGAGATTGTAATTTAATAAAAATTATTTGTCGCACTAACACTTATGATGCTTCACATTGATTGATTTTGCAGGTACAGTTGGAGGGTTTAGTAGTTTTGCCGTGTGGATCAGCTGATCGTCTCTGCCGCATGCTGCCACCTCTTCTCTTCTGCCTCGTCGTCTCCATTTACTATTAATTTGTATCATATCATTTTACACATAGGTACAGATACACTACAACTATCACAACTACACCGTGTATTACATACACCACGCTACATAACAATTAGTTGTTAATGTAAATGTAGCAAATTTTTTGCTCAGTTTGACATGAGTACAGGATTTTTCACCATTGTCTCAAAGCTTTTATCCTCAAGCTTGCTTCTATTAACGTAAATAAGAGGTTTTTAGGCCCATTGGCGACAGTGATTTTCTCCTGCAGCAGAATGGTATACACACACCACAGTGTGAATCTTGTGTGACTGAGTTAGGATTTATATGTATGCATATATCATAAAATATTTGGGAAGAAAAATTTGATTTTGATAGGGCGTAATGTCACGAATTCACGCGAGTGTAATTATTCAAATTCGTGATATTATACTTTCGTGAGAAAACCACGAACTGTAGTGGAATTCCCACTGTGTATCACTCAGTTTAACTGTCCTCGTATGCACTTCGATTGGGATGGTTTTTCAGAACATCCGTCACTGTTTCATAAGTGACATTGTCTCATGCAAGACATTAGTGCCTTCACTGAGTGATTTTATCGCGTGTATATATCGTTTGCCCTCTCTCCATTGACCGTTCAAGTTAGGCCATGCCTACTTCCGGCAAACACGGCCATCTCTTACCCCTCATCCCAGATTGAACTTAGTCAGTTTTGGACCACCTTGAGAGTAGGATCGTTTGTGCCCAGCGTAGAGAGCAGTGTCTCTGTTGTACAGCGATTTCCTGGATATCCAGCTAGACGGTGATCGGCAAAGTGAGCTTAGCACCGAATAGCAGCGTTTGGTGTTCAACACACAGACACCCAATCTTCTGAAGCTTCACCTCTGTTCCCTCCACTGACCAGTATTTCCGTTTGTTTTTCTAGGCTTAAGTCTGATTAGCTTTTGAATGAATGAGTGAGTGTATTTCCTTTGTTATTTGAATTCACGAGTCCCTCCATGACCATGAATTCCCCTTTTGAATTCATTTTGAGAGTCATGTAATGTAAATTTATTTTATTGTAATTAATAAATTTTCAGTTCCTTTCTTTGAGCTTAATGTAATTTAAACTCTTGTTTTATTTCTCCACATTAAGCTTGCCTTAGTTTGCCGCCCCTGGTTTGCACAAACTCTTTACATTATTCACAACTGGTATTTAAGCCAGTTCTTCCATATTTAAACTTATATCCGTTGTCCCAACCAGGAGTTAAGCATCAGCAAGAACCTGTCCATTATTATTAGAGTTAGTTATTGACTGTCAGGGATGGAGTCACCTTCTCAAGAGGCTAACAGTACTAACAACCAGCACTTGTGAGCAATTAGTCTCTGCTGTGTACTGTTGAGAAAATTTATAAAATTCTCGTCCTTAAAGAATCGGCGAAGTAAGCCGGGATAAAGTAAAACTTGCTACTTGATTGTCACAAGTCAATTCCTTGTCTCTACTTTCAAGTAATATCTGCATTTTTAAATCTTAAATTCACATCCCCCCATAACAGTATCATAAACCATTACCATCAGTGCCACACGACTTCCCCATGGGAACACCATGGTCCAGTTTTTTCATCACTTATACCTCATCCTGCTTTATTGCTTTTAGCATAATAAAGATGTCTTACTGCATCAACCCTACCCAAACAGCTGTTAATACATCATTCTGGCCACATAGGTGAATGATATTATACGCAAAGATATTAGTAGCTACGTATCGATTACTACAGTAACGTTGTGCCTCACGGGGACTGATCTCCACACCCAAACAACCCCCAAAACTTAAAAGACTTTATGCAAGTCACATTAACTTATAAACTGCCTCATTAGTTACAACGAAGACGCCACCTGGAGTGGTGGCGTCTTCATCGTGGGTCTACCCTCCAGAGGCTGTCGAAGAGGAGGACAGCATGGAGGCCAAACCACCGCATACATCCCTGGCCCCTCACGGGGCCCCGAGAACCTGGGAGTGGCTTCGGTCGCCTGGGCAAGTACCACACCTCTCAGCACAACACGTACAACAACACCGTTTCTTCTGCACCAAGAAATGACTCCCCTGCGATCATTTCTCGTCAACTTCTAGCGAGGGACATTGAAAGCAACCCAGGACCCACCAACAAATACGTATGTCGAACATACTCAAAACCTATCACATCGAGCCAACAGACAAAGGGTTCAGTTCAATGCAATTCCTGCAAGAACTGGACACATTACACCTGCACAACACTTGCATCCAGAAAAAATTACATAAACACCTGGACCTGCTCTCTATGCTCCTTCCCCCCAACCATTAACCCCCGCACCAACCCAACTCCTACTTCCTCCACACCTCCTCAGCCAACTCCATCGATCCTCCTACACCATCCAATCCCCCAACCAATCCCATTCCACCCCACCCTAATCCACCCCAACTCTTACCTCCACCACAACCTTCTCCTACCCGTTCCCCTCCACCCACACCATCAGCTCCCCACTGTGCTGCAGCAGCCAACACACATCGCACACACAACATAAACATCCTTCAGCTACACATAGATGGCATAAACACCAAAAAACAAGAACTCACACAATTCATCAAGCAACATAACATACACATTGCCATCTTACAAGAAACAAAACTAAACAGAGCACAAAAAACACCTACATTTCACAATTTCACCACCATTCGACAAGACTGGGCCGACAGCGGTGGTGGTGGACTCATCACCCTGGTAAACAAATCCATTGACTTCTCAGATACCAGTGCACAAAGTCACTTCCTCCCCCACATGACGCCACAACTGAAATACAATCAATTAAGATATGCACTGGTAACAAATCACACATAACAATCACCAACACATACATTCCCCCCCACTCATCCCCCACAGTACCACACAATTACTCTTCACAAATACACCACATCACTAACATACCCAACATCATCCTGGGTGGTGATTTAAATGCCAAGGCGTCGGCCTGGCATGTAAACAATCCTGACACAGAGAGAGGGCTGGTACTACAATCCCAGACAGATCATCTTTTCATACTGAATAATCTACATCAACATACCCATATCCCACACCAAGCCCTCTTCCTCCCATCATCCCCAGACATCACCTTCTGTTCCCCAAACCTCGCCCCCACAACATCCTGGAGAGTGGTCAAAATCTTTGGATCTGATCACCTCCCAATTATCATCATTACCAAAACCAGAATCACCCCAGCTGGTCACAGACACACGTACAGTACACTAATTATAAGACAGCCAACTGGGAGACCTTCACAACTGAAACAGAACATTTCGAAACATTAAACAGTACACCCATCACAAACATCAACACCTCTGTGCAGACTTTCAATACAATTATACAAAATGCAGACAAAAGACACATTCCTAGAGGCAACAGAAAGAGACACAACCCCAACTTCACACCAGAAATTAAACCATCGCATGCCAGCTATTTTTAGACCTATGGGTCACCCCAGTGCATGCCATTTTTTGACCTTTTTTGTTTTTGGCTAAAATGATAGATTTTGATGTGGAAACAACGAATTTCGCCAACAAAATGCTCACCGAGGCTCGGAAATGAGTTTTATTGAGTCCTGCATACTTATGTACAGGTATAGCCACTCTCTCACGTTCACCACGTACGTGAGAGAAAGCCATTTTCTATGTAAGGTATTCTCAGGTATTTATGCTGGGAAGGTATAGCAATGTTCAGTACACTTTTCTGATTACCTATTACTTCAGCATCTATCACAATTTGCGTGTCTTTCTCACTGTGAATGCATTATCTTACACTTACTTGAAGATAGGTACAACCTGACTTCATTACATACAGTCCTGGCATTTGCAAGAAGGTATTTACAACTTGACTTCACTATATAGTCCTTACACTTACAAGAAAATATTTACAACTTACACTTACAAGAAAATATTTACAACTTACACTTACAAGAAAATATTTACAAAATGCCTTCACTATGTACAGCACTGGGAGAGGCACACAGGGAGAGTGAGACAGAGCGAGCATGAGGGGGGAAGCGAGAGAGTGTATGGCCTTGACAGCCTGGGGGATGGTAGAGGAACAGTTACCTTACATGCCTGGCAATTTTTACCCGCGAATCTTAAAAAATGCAATCACAGTGAAGTTTTTTACTTTAAACCGTTTTAAAACAGCACTGGCACTGGCCGTGGAATTATGCCAGACCATTTTAAAATGGCACTGGCACGAGGCGGGTTAAAGGCCTCATCAGACAATGGGACACACTACAACACTCGCCAACACCCCATACACAAGACACCACACAACAAATACAAGAACTCAACACTTAAATAAACAATAAAATATCAGAACAGCTAACACTATACTGGAAAAATTATCTCCAGACACTTGACCACAAAACAAACATCAGCAAACTCCACAAAACACTAAACAGCATCACATTTTCCAACAGCAACACTTCACAATCACACTCTGCCATCACAACAACAGACACCATACCTTCAAACAAGTAACAAGCAAACTCTCTCATCAATCACTTTTCATATGTCAGCCATCTAAACACCCATCACAACGACCGACGTATCATCAGACGTAAGAGACAGTTCTCCACAGACCCAGACTACGCACCTTTCACTTACAACCTGACAAAGCAAATCATCAGCAACCTTAAGCACTCATCTGCCTGTGGACCAGATGACATAAGCAACATTCACCTTGAACACCTTGGACCACAGGGCATACAAGCACTCACCAACATATCAAACTACAGCTACTCACACAACACAATACCCAACATCTGGAAGCATGGCATTATCATCACTATCCCTAAACCCAACAAAAGCCCCACGTTACGTTCCTCACACCACTCCATCACATTCCTCTGTACCTCCTCTAAAGTCATTGAACGACTGGTACTACAACTAGTTACACCTCACCTCCCCCCAGCCCCATCACAACATGGCTTTAGGCCGCAGCACTCCACAAACACTCTTCTTACAGACCTTACACAGAGAGTTTTTGATGGCATAAATTCAACTAGGGCACCACACAGAACACTCCTAGTCACACTAGACATTAGCAAAGCTTTTGATGCCATCCCCAGCCACAACCTCACAAACAAAATACTCAACACAAACATGCATAATATCATAAAAAGGTGGCTGGCAAACTGCTTAGCAGGCAGACGTGCACATGTAACATTTGCCAGTCAGTCTTCGAACATCAGAAACTCCACAAATGGCATCCCCCAAGGATCTGTTTTGTCCCCTACACTCTTTAACCTATACATTCTAAGCACTAGTGTTCTACAAGTATCTCCTACTGTGAAGAATATCGTCTAACAGTCGCAAAAATATTATGAAAATGACACTCACAAGTAGAAGGAGTTATGGAAGATGTATTGTGTAAGGGAGAAGCAACAGAGATTTTTGGTCTCAGATGAATGGGAAACAAGGGCATTACACTGGGATAACATGTAAATATCGGTTGATGAACTAGAATAGAAGAGAAGTGAGGGGTAAAATTCAGGCGCATGGGAGAGAAGAGAGTGTGATAAGTTCTGGAATTATTAGAGTAAAAATAAATACATAAATAAATAGCGGAGATATGGAACATAGTCTCCAAGAAAACGGTGTTGAAGAATTAAGAACGGAGGAAGAAAAAATGTGGAATAAAGAAACAATATACAGTAGAAGCAAGCATTTCTCCTCCATATTAGATGACGACATATTAACAAGGAAGAGATCACAGAAACAGACAGTCTATAATCCATAAGGCCTGGAGAGAGAAATGAGCAAAAAACTGCCATCTACAGATTCGTAATATCTGTAAAACTGAATGGTAAAGCTGTTAAAAAGAAGAAAAATACACTAATAGCCGAACATATTGCAGCGCAGAAATGACCATTAATAGCATCTCGTTGGGAGCAATACAAGACAAAAAAAAAAAAAAGGTGGAAAAATAATAGTAAGCTCGTAATGAAAGAAATATGAAATAATTTCAGTGCCCTCCATGGCATCCCAAATGCTGCAGAAACGACTTGGTTAGTGATGCGGGAAAGGGGGTGAGTGAATGCAATATAGAGGGGACGAGAACGTGACAAGAGATCGAAAAGGCAGCAGGAAGGATGTATGGTTCAATAGTAAATCTGAATTGGGAAAATGACTGATTGTGTGATGAGGATTGTTTGGAGGTATAACAGAGGAAGAAAAAGAATTCCTTAATAAATGGCTCAAATGACAAGAAGAATGCGGTATGGTGTAACAGATGTTTATTGAATGAGTCGATGATATCAGACACGAACTGAATAACGGCAGAAAAAAAAAGAAGTTAAAAATAACAAGAGGTGAGACAGCATGAAAACAGGGAAGAGAAGATGTATAAAATCCAGCAGTGCACAACAAATCTGCTGCACAACAAATCTGTTCCGTCCCCGCAGTGAGGATGACAGGTGCTGACAGGAGCATTCCACTTAGAAGCACAACCAGGCAGTGAGGAAGAAAGGGAGACAAAAAAAAAAAAAAAAAAAAAAGTTGGTAAACGAAATGCATGGAGTTAGGGAAAGTGAAGAAGGGTTCTCGACGTTATAAAAGTGAGAAACAGGAAAACTGATGAAAATAAAAGACTGAATAATTATTGCGTACACACACACACACACACACACACACACACACACACACACACACACACTAAAGCAAACTGCTGAAGACTCAAGGCCTTAGCAAACAATGATGTGGAGAGCAATCACAAAAGAAAACAAATGTAGTCAACTAGGCTAATGCGAAGGTTTACTGACTGGTAAGCAAGAACAGTATGCAAGAAATTTAACTGAAAGTCGGTTAGGAAGAAAGACAAGCAAGGATGCAAGTACTGTATATAAGTATGAGACCATAGTATAGTTATTTTGTTTAGTATTCCAGTGTTACATATTCTGAAACAGGAAAGCTTTGAAGCATTACACGATGCAATGTTTTTCATAAAATATATATACCTTCGTCCGTTATGTCACTTGTTAACACAATATTCCGTAAGATATTACATTGTTCTAAAAAGGTCTCCGTAACAAATAAAAAAACAGTATGGCATTTATAGAGCTTGGAGTTACGCAAATCCAGATGTACCGCGATATACGGAATAGCATAGCGCATGTGCAATTTACTTGAAAATTATGAGTAAAAAAGATGTCCTTTTGTAGACAGGATCCCCAAAGCCAACAACAAAATAGATGCAACTTGTAATAAAGGACAAGGTAGGAAGGACAGAGGAATTGGATGACTCTGTGGCTGGAATGGAAAAGGAGTAATGCATGAGGAGAAATGCGTAAGAAAACCGAATAAGAAAAATGGATGTGACAGAAACAGGCAGAGAGAAACGTTAATTCTCGGTTATTTTTTGTGTCTTTTCTCGCATTGTATTTCACCTGCCGCAAGACGGTTTTATTCAGGTGAATGAGTTTTTGGAGGCTGCAAGTAATAAAACTGGCACCATTACTCCTCTTATGGCCGGGATAGCTCTGTTACTCTGTTTCATCTATCACCAAAAAATATTCCTCTTATGGCCGGGATAGCTCTGTTACTCTGTTCCATCTAACACCAGAGAATATTATCCAGTTTAGAGAAAGACACAGGAGCCTGTCAGTGTTAAAAAATATCACAAAAAAAAAGGAAGTCGACCTTAGCATAATGGACAAAAATATACTGTATGATAGCAGATGAATGGAATGTGGTTAGAGATGAAAATTAAATGCTAGTGAAAGAACAAACGTCCACAGCCACCTGAATTCCTGAAAGGGTGGCCTGAAACAAATCGCCACCATGTCACTGTATCCTCCGCAATCAGGCAGTCCTGTCTCCAACTCACACATGTACCGTTCAAACCCATCCCTCCATCTCGACCTTGGTCTCTCCATCCCCTCCTCCATTCCGTCTCACGAACATAATTGTATTAGTCTCCGATCCTTCGTTCTCTCCGCATCACCAAACCATCCTAAGTTACTTTTTCTGATGCATTCCAACACACACACACACACACACACACACACACACACACACACACACACACACACACAAAATGTATGGATAAAAAGATGCCTAACACAAGAGGAACTGGAATTACTGAAAGAGAAAAGGGAGGAAGCAAAAACAAAAAATGAGGGAAGATCAGAAGAGGAGAAGAAATTTTTTTTACAAAGTAATAGGATTGCAGGTACGAAAGTGGTACACAAACAGGATGGAAGAAAAAGGAGGAAGCTAGTAGAACCATGTCATGACAAATATATAAACAAGATGATAAAGTTGATGTACTCAAATGTGGATGGAATGGTATCTAAAATACTAGAGATGAATGATTATGTCAGAGAAAATGAACTACAAATAATATGCCTAACTGAAACAAAATTAACACCAAGGATATCCAATGACATACTAAACTTAGAGGAATACAATATACGGAGAAGAGACAGAAATTTAAAAAAAGGAGGAGGAATTATAGTATTAACTAAGAAAAATCTAAAAGTCAAGGAAATAAAACTAGATATACCATCACAAGTAGAACTGATTGCAGTAGAGATCGACACATCTGAAGGTAAAGTAATTGTAGCCAATTTGTACATGCCACCCAGATCAAACACATGGGAAAGAGACGAATATGAGGACCTGGCAGAGAGTACAATTCAGAGTATAAGATCATTACTACATAAAATGGAAGAGAAATCGGAAAGAATTATACTAACTGGGGACTTCAATACAAATATAAATTGGAATACTCTAGACATAAATAGCCAAGAAAGCTGTTGGGACCAAAAGCTCCTGGATCTCGTACAAGAGTTTTTGTTAACGCAACATGTGAGGGAAACCACAAGAAACAGAGGACTTGATGTACCTTCAGTGCTAGATCTAATATTTACTAGGCAAGAAAATGATATTGACAGTTTAATATATCACCCTCCACTCGGCAAAAGCGATCATGCAGTACTAAATTATAACTTCAGGATAGCATATGACATAGTAATCAGCAATGACAGTTACAAAAAGAGCCTAAACTATAAAAAGGGAAATTATCAGGACCTAAAGAAGTATTTCTTAGAAGTTGATTGGGAAAATGAGCTTAGAGGACAAGATTTAAATGCTGTATATAAAAATTTTTGTGAATTTTATGAAATAGGAGTCCAGAAGTATATCCCACAGCACAAAGAAACAGATAAGAAAATACAGAAATGGTTCAATACAGAATGTAAAAAATCAAAAGAAAGAAGAGATTTGTTGTGGAATAGATACAGAAGACACAATAGTGAAAGGGCGTATAATAATTACAAACAGGCAAGAAACGACTATACAAGAATAAGGAGGGAAGCCCAAAAACAGTTTGAGGAGGATATAATAAATAAAAGTAGTGATCAACCAAAGCTGTTTTACAGCTATATCAGAAGCAAAACCAAGGTAAAAGATATAATACAATCCATTACGGACGAGGGAATCACTTATACACAGGAGAAAGATATTTGTGAAGCTCTAAATAAGAATTTCCAATTAGTTTTTACAGAAGAAAAAAATTTTGAGAGGGACTACGTGGAACACGCATGTCCACACATACTACCAGATATACAAATAGGAGAAAAAGTAATACAGGAGGAGTTAACCCGCCCCGTCCCGACGACGTATGGGTACGTCACCACGATTTGCATTTGCCAGTCCCGGCGATGTACCAGTAAGTCGTGCAATTGCAATGTGCATAATTTCGACAATTTTCAAATTTCGCGCTTGATTTGCGGTACGTACCCTCGCCTGACCTTCCCCTACCTGCCACCAGGCGGGGACACTCAGCGACCCCGCGCGACCCGCGCTAGCCCGCCACTTGTCCACTCACCTGGTAGCCACGGTCCTGCTCAGACATGGCTAAGAGAGGTCTCTCAGAGAGCGAAATTCAAGTCGCCCTGGACACCTTTACCGGCGACAGTGATTCCCCACTGGATGACGAGGAGATGGACAAAGATTATGTGCAGCCAGAGGAGGAAGAAACCACCAGCAGTGACAAGGAAGTTCCGTCACCAAGGAAGCGGCAGTACGTGACTTACCGTGCTGCTAGAGAGGGGCAGGAGGCAAAGAAGGCACGTGGTATGTCATATCCCTATCCCCAGCGTGCCTTGGAAGCCGAATTCGAGGTCGAGGACGAGGACGAGGACGGAGACGTGGGACGTGCTGCCACGTGGTATGGGCGGGAGGTGATTACGCATCGTGGCCCAGAGCGCACACCACGTCGTCTAAGCAGGTATGGGCCTAGCATTCTGTTTGGGGCGGTAGGAAGTGAAGTGGAGGGAGTGGGGAGTGAAATGGACATTCCTGGGATTAGGGAAAGTGAGAGTGTGGTGGGTGTGTCATTGCTCTCCCTACGCTGTGTGAGGCGGCAGTGTGGATCAGGTGGGCCTGTGCGGGTGCGTTCCTTATCAGGTGGGTTTGTGTGGGTGGGGGATGGGGGGGAGGAACCACTCCAAAGCACGTCTTATGCTCCCCAATATCCCCTAACACGTGGTCGAGCAAGGTTGCGTGAGAGAGCACGTGGTGTGGTAATGGAGGGGGAAGGTGGGGAGGAACCACTCCCCAGCACGTCTTCTGCTCCCCAATATCAAACTATTTCATCCCCACAGCCCCCTAATGTTCCTCAAGGCCGTAAGGGTAAGGGAAAGGGAAAGGGTAAAGGCAGAGGGAAGAGGAGGACAGTGGGGAAGCCCTCCGTACTCCTTCTCCCCAACCTCCCCAACCAGGATCTCCTCCCCACCCAGACGAAGGCGGTGATGGGGACGAGGGATTTGTGTCGTGGGATTGGGAGGATGGGAGTGATTTTTCTCCCCTCATTCACCCCTTCACTGAGCAGGGGCGATCTGGCTGCATTGCACCAGGTATTCACTGTAATTCAAGCAGGTTGGATTTTTTCCACCTGTTTTTCAGTGAGGCCTTCGTTGATCAGATCGTGTTTCAAACAAACCTGTTTGCAAGCGGCCAGCGGCTAGAAAGTGAAAGATTGGGAACAAGGAGTAGGCATTCAATGATTTATGATTACCCTGTCTCCATTCCAGAAATGTTCATATTTTTTGCCCTTGTCCTTTTGATGGGTATAATAAGAAAAATAGAATTCCTGCTTACTGGACTACGGACCCTGTTATGTTTACCCCCATATTTGGTCAAGTGATGAGCCGTAATCGGTTTCAACAAATTCTAAGTCGCCTCCATTTTTATGATGCTAATGACCCTGCAAATGCAAACAACACGGACAAAATGAGGCGAATTAGGCTGGTCTTTGATCACCTCAGGCAAACCTTTCGATCCTCATTCTATCCCTATAGAGATCTCGTCATAGACGAGAGTCTCGTGTTGTGGAGAGGCAATATTTCATTCAGACAGTATATACCCAGCAAAAGGCACCGTTTTGGGTTCAAGATCTTTGTTATGTGTGACTGTAGGACTGGATACGTGCAAGACATAGTCTTGTACACCGGTGCACAGACAGACATAATAGAAGATCGAAGTATAGGACTTTCTGGTGCAGTGGTAAAGACGATGATACAAGACTACCTTCATCGTGGTCACGTTCTCTATCTCGACAACTGGTACACTAGCCCTCTTCTCGCTCGTTATCTTCACAGACATGAAACGGGAGTCTGTGGAACCGTAAAGGTGAACCGGCGTCACATGGTCAAGGTAGGGCGGAAACTTGCAAGGAGTGAGGTTGTCTTCTTCAAAGCAAACAACATCCTTGCAACAATGTGGAACCACAACAGAGAAGTAAGCCTCTTGTCCACGGTTCACCGCCCCTTGATGCACCGTACTGATTCTGTTGATTACCATAGCGAGAGCAGGCGTCGTGTTTGGAAACCTGAATGTGTCATGGACTATAATATAAACATGCGCCTCGTGGACCAGTCAGACTCCATGATATCGACGGTAGAGTGTGCCAGGACCACGATGAAGTGGTATAAAATTCTGTTCTTTCACTTGCTAGATATCACTGCTCTGAATTGCCACCACCTTCACGCCATGACCACAGGAGTTCAGGAAACCTTTGAAGGGTTTGTGAGGGAGCTCACACGAGAAATCTTTGCAAAATATGCTGTTGAAAGGCCCCAACAGCGCCCCCGCACTGCCCCTATTACCCACACTCCCCAGAGAATATCCGCCCGCCATTTCCCCACTCCTATCCCACCCCAGCCCAACAGACCTAGGCCCCAGCGCAGGTGTCACGTGTGCAGTCATTCCCAGGTGAGACTCACGACACAGAGGAAGGACACCCGCTATAAGTGCGTGCAGTGTGACGTGGGTCTGTGTATTCACCCATGTTTTAGTGAATATCACACGTTGCTGCAATTTTAGCATGGTGTGATTGCGAAAGGACGCAGAAATTATGATGTAAATGCGACAGACAGACGCTCTGTGAAAATATCAGTCATGTGGATCGCCAAATATTAGTATAAAGTGCCTACGGGTAGAACATAAGTGCAAACATTGGGTGTAAGTATATAAATCTGCCCTAAGTTGAAACTTACATAGAGAGGGTTGTTTGATGCGATATTCTGTCGCTCAGTGCAATAAATACGGCCCCTTATTATAAATTTTCTATTATGTGACATTCTTACGGGTATAAGTTCAAATTATTGTATATGATGATGTATTTCCTAAGTCAAATATTCATAGCGTGTCTATAAAGATAAGATTTCCTGACGCTTAGTCGAATGAATAAGGTACGTATTAGTCAAAATAAAAGTCAGCAAGTGATAAAGTGAATAATTAGTATATAAGTGTGTGAGTGAATTAGTATATAAGTGTGTGAGTATTATGTATGACGTAACATTCCTTGCGAGGGTATTTTCAGGCGATATTCTCACGCTCACTTGAATAAATAATGGCAGTAAGTATGTACAGTGCATTGGAGGGGTGTAAACGTGTGTAATGTAAGTGGGAAAATATAATTGGAGTGAATAAATAAAGTAGATGATGAAACACGAGTGTTTGAGATCGTGGTTGCTACGTGAATAGGCGCTAGCATATCGCTAAATGCCCTCGTAATGAATGAAAATAATTGAAAACCTTCACAGTGGTGGGGGAAAGGTTCTATGTAAATGGGAAAATAATTGGAAAGTGATAAAACAATTTGGTATGTTGAAATACGAGTCATAGCGAGTGCGCTTACTAAGCTGATGTGCGCTAAACTTATGCTGCATGTCATCAAAATGAATGAAAACATCTGAAATCACTTACAAACAGTTGTAATTGGTAAATTGTCATTGAAACAGAAGTATACAAGTAGAAAAAATGATCGGTAGACTCATAACAGAAAATTAGCAGATAGCATGATACGACTCGGACCTAACTCGCTATGCTCGCGCGATGGTACAATGCTTATTTTTCCTATATATGTGTCTGAAATACATTATATTGTTACTGTTATTGTTTATTAGTACAAATTCAATAAATGTAGAGGTGTTGTGTGTTGTTTGTCCCATTACTCCTTACCACAGAAAATGTTTACGCATATCCAGCCCATTACAGAATACGATACCTGCGGGGGGAAACCGCACCTGTATAGACCACTTATAGACCGCAGAGACCACTTTCTTCAAGATTTTCCGTAGTTTCTCGACCTAAGCGGAAGTTTCATAAGAAAAAAAATTTTTCCAAAAAGGCTCGGGACTGGGGGATGTCATAGGTGCGGAAAGGCTCGGGACGTGACGGGTTAATTAGATTAGACAGAGGAAAAGCAAGTGGTCCTGATGAAATTTCATGTTGGGTATTACGAGAATGTGCAAAGGAGTTAAGTAAACCATTATTTTTAATTTTCAAGAAATCCTTGAGTCAAGGTAAACTACCTGATATTTGGAAAAAAGCAAATATTGTCCCCTTATTCAAGAAAGAAAATAGACAAAATCCACTCAACTACCGACCAATATCACTGACCAGTGTTGTAAGCAAGGTATTAGAAAAACTTATAAGAAAAGCTTGGGTAAATCATCTAGAAGAACAAAGTATGATAACAGAAAGACAGTTTGATTTCAGAAAGGAAAATCATTTGTTACTAATCTGTTGCGCTACTATGACAGAGTAACAAACACAATACAGGAAAGGGAAGGATGGGTGGACAGTATCTATTTAGATTTCAAGAAAGCTTTTGACACAGTACCACACCAAAGACTTTTATGGAAACTGTACCATCAAGGAGGAATTCGAGGCAAACTGTTTTTTTGGATGCAAGACTTTCTCATAAAAAGAGAAATGAGGACAGTACTAAGAGGAAACTACTCATTATGGAAAGAAGTGACTAGTGGAGTACCACAGGGTTCAGTGCAGGCACCAATCATGTTTTTAGTGTATATAAATGATATAAACAGTAACACTGGAAATGAGAGCTATCTAAATATGTTTGCAGATGATGCAAAAATACAAAGGAGAATTACTAACACAGACTCTTGTAAAGAGCTACAAGAAGATTTAAGTAAACTTCATGAATGGAGTAGTACATGGCAAATGGAATTCAATGTGGACAAATGTCATGTGATCAAGTTTGGTAAAAGTGGAAAAAGACCTGATTGGGATTATAAGTTACGAAATAAAACCCTATACACATCAGAAAGAGAGAAAGACCTAGGTGTGATTATCAATAACAGACTATCTCTGGCTGACCACATCAGCGAGAAGGTACGGAACATGTATACACTGCTAGCATTCACATACATAAATGAAGACATGCTAAGAAGGATAATAACATCATTCATTAGACCAACCCTGGAATATGCATCAGTAGTCTGGAGTCCTCATCTCAAAAAGCATATAGACAAGATTGAAAAGTTCAAAGGGCCGCTACAAGATGGATAGCCTACCAAACTTAAGGGACCTAAGCTACGAAGAAAGACTAAATAAACTGAATCTACCAACACTACAGGAGAGAAGGAAAAGAGGTGACATGATAATGCTATATAAGTGCATATCAGGAAAGGAGAAAATAGACATAAATGATTACTTAACATATGGAGAAGCATCAGCAAGAGGACACTTCAAAAAACTGCATAAGAAGAGAGGTGATAAAGACGTAAGGAAATTCAGTTTCCCAAACAGAGCAATTGATCAATGGAATGCACTACCGAATGAAATAGTGTGTGCCAAAACAATTCACAAATTTAAGGATATGTACGATAAATATGGTTTAAGACAAGGGACAGTACTAGCCTGACTCATTCCTGTAAAGATACAATTAGGTAAGGTAAGAACACACACACACACACACACACACACACACACACACACACACACACACACACACACACACACACACATCAGCACCACAAGGCTCTTCCATTCGCTGATTATGTACTCAATATAAAGTGAAGAAATGAACAGAAAAAGTGAGTGACACCCATAAATCATTAACATTTGCCTAGTAGATCACGAAATCGAGAAGCCTCATCTTTGAAAAGAAAGTGTGTGAACAATGATATGTGATATGGACAGTTCAAACCTAGTGAGGCATTCAGTGGAGCTCATCTTCCCGAGAATGGCAACGTAATTTCGAAACCGCTCTTTATAATGGGTTTCTCATACACTGATTAGGATTTCACAAAAAAAAAAAAAAAAAATCCGGATCCAGAATCTGTAATACGATCCGGGTCGACCCTAAAAGTTAATTGTTCCCTAGGACATGGGCTATCTACCCACCAATTCACGTCCAAAATTCTCGTTTAGTTATTTAGTAATCCTGCTAACAAACAAACAAACAAACAATGATTGAAAATATACTCTCCTTGGAGAGAATAAAGAAGTAAACATAGTGTGAAAGCGAGGCTATTTTATGCATAAATATTAGATACGTGTAGGATGAGAAACTTCATTGAGATGAAACTGAATACTGGTTGATACAAAATAAATTCACAGTGCTGTATAATAATAATAATAATAATAATAATAATAACTATAATAATAATAATTATTATTATTACTTTAATATAATAATAATTCGTAATAATAATAATAATAATAATAATAATAATATAAAAACAATACAAATACTAATGCTAATAGCAGGTGGTGCCTGGCACAACAAACCTCCCCCGCAGCAGCTATTTTATAGTTGTGCTGTTGTCTCGAAAATGTCATTTAGAGTCAGTAAGCAAATGAAGTCAAAGGAAATGGTGCAAATGTTTTCAAGTTCCGCCCTCTGAAAATCCGTGATCTTGTGTTTGACTTTTCAAGATGACTCAAGGTCAACGGTTATGGTGCCAAAGGAAAGTCCACACGAGTTCCTATATCTTGATAATAGTAAATATCTCTATCATCAACGAGTTTCGAATTACAACCCCCTGAATATCTGTGACCTTGAGTTTGACCTTTCAGGGTCACTTATGATCAAAGGTGATGGTACCAATCAAAAACTCTTTTGGGACTTCCTAAGTATTGATAATAGAATATCTCTATCTTCAATCAGTTTCAAGTTATAGTCCCCTGAATATCCGTGACCTTGAGTTTGACTTTTCAAGGTCACACAAGGTCAAAGGTGTTGGTGCCAAATCAATTCCCCTATTAAGAGTCCCTGTATGTTCATAATACAGTAGTAAATATCTGTATCTCAAACCAGTTTCATGTAACAGCCCCTCTGAATATCAGTAACATTGATTTTGACCTTTCAGGGTCTCTTAACTACTTCCGCAATTTAATAATTTTCTTTTGTGACCAGTACCAACATCTCCTGAGTTTCATGTATTTTCATTCAGCCGTTTGTCCGTAATGTTGCTACAAACAAACAAACAAACAAAGAAATTCTTCCAGAAAGAATACTTCACCGAACTCCGTCCGAGTGAGGTAACAATAATAACAAACTTCGTTACTGTCCTATGGACAGTCACTAGTCTCAAGCTGCTGTTCCTTAGTGACCATGGCCCCATTTAGGAGACGAGTTTTTTTTTTTTTTTTTTTTCTTAGCAATGGTCCATGCCAGGACATAACATGAGGCTTTCAGATTCCTTGCTCAGTCTCTGGTTCATTTGGAATCATTACGAGACTATGAGGCCAGAATGCTTATAATTATATGCACACTCCTATTGTGTAACCACAATTAGGAAGTTTCCTTATGTGGTAAAGTATGCGTAATACTAACAAGATCTGAAAACCGTAAGGTAACTTTTCGTGTGTAACATCAAGGGAGACAAAGGTGTCCAAGAATGCATGTGTCTGCTGCTGTTTCTTACAATGACCTTGACCCCATTGGGGATATTTGGATTCTCTTTTCTATCAGCAATGGCCCATGCCAGGACACATAACCTGGGCCTTTCAAATTCCTTGCACAATCTCCGGTCCCCCTTGAATTGCTCGAAACTCTGTGGCGAGAATAATAACTAGAACTCTGTAATTGTTCTATAGGCAGTCGCTAGTCTCTGCTTGCTGTTTCTTTGTGACTATGGCCAACTAACGCTATCAGCAACCAACGGCCCCATGTGGCCAGATTTGGGAATTAAAAAAAAAAAACATACTTATATGCATTGTACATTTATTAAAATTTTATCACATGTAGAATAAAGACTAATGAAAATGTTAGCACATAAAAAAATAGAAAAAGTATGGAATTTTTTTTTATAGTAATTTTTTTTTCTAAAGGCACTAAAAACCCGTCAAAATTACATTTATCGTTATATATTTGGCTATAATTTTGGTTGCAGCGTTCTCAAGGGTTGCCGACAAGGCATACATTGAGTCCAGACATTCCCCTTGATGGTCCTGTTAATGCCTAGAAAAAAATACCAAAAAATTAAAAACATATCGTATAAAACACCATATCACCGTTGTTTGCAACCATGACCAAATGTGGCCTTTTTCACTATATTAGAGAAATAAAAAACACGAGCAACGCAGACGAACCTTGAATCGCAACAGCCAAGAGGAGAGGCTACCTAAATGGCGCACCGACTTCTCAAAATGGCGCCATGGCGCCAAACTTGAAAACTTTGTCTGGCCAGATGTGGCCGATGGTTGCTGATCCGTGGTTAACTAAACTGGAGAGATTTGGATTTTTTTTTTCTATCAGCAATGGTCCATGCCAGGACATACAAATTTAGGCCCTTCATATGACTTGCAAGTCCCTGGTTCTCTTGGATTCTCTGGGAGACTCTGAAGTCGGAATAATAAAAATTAGTTATGTATTTCCATTGAGGAGCCATAATAAGAACACTTTATAATGCGTTGTTGTTGTTGTTATGGATTTATCCACCTGAATATCCGAGTGGAAACGGACAAATGAAGCCCGTCAGAGTAGTAGCGTATGATTATGCGTAAGGTTGGCTATTTGCGTGGGAGGGTAGGTGGAGACGGCTTGAAGCAGAGAAGGTGTAGGGGAGAGGAAGACTATTTCAGCAGCTGTGAAAGCTCATGGGGGATGATTGATGAAGCTTCATAATGCGTTCGTTTGTTTACAGATTTCCTGCACCTACAGTATAGTTCAGGCCGGTCCATTCGTTGGCCAGGTCAGTAGGATGTGGGCTGGCTTAAAAAATAGTAAGGGGGAAGACAGGGCCTGGGGACTGCTCAACACACACGCCCTGTCTTCTGGCTGGTTTTGTGGTGTGTGTGTGTGTGTGTGTTCATTACGAGGTAAGGTATGTATAATATAAACAAGATCTGAAGACCCTAAGGTAACTTCTTGTGTAACATCAATATGGGATCTGACAAAGGTGTCAAAGAACGCATGCGACTGCTATGTTTCTTACAATGACCTTGACCCCATTGGGGATATTCGGATTTTTTAAAATCAGCAATGGCCCATACCAGGATACACAAGCTGGGCCCTTCAGATTCATTGCACAGTCTCCGGTTCTCTTGGAATAGTTGCGAGACTTTGATACTAGAATAAGAACAATGATTATGCCAGCGAAAACAAGTCTCCACCTTTGTAGTGGGTGGAAAATAATGATAATAATAATAATAATAATAATAATAATAATAATATCTGGGCAAATAAAAAAATGTGTTTAACTGCAGGAAAGCTCGGTAGAAAATATAATTTTATCCACTTTTTTTTTCCTCAGGAATTATTAACGGGTATCTCACACACACACACACACACACACACACACACACACACACACACACACACACAAATGCAGAATATGAAAGTCTGTTCACTCTTCCTGTCATCTCGCACTTATCCTCTACTCTCTGGAGTGGGACTTCAAACATGGCGGCGAAAAACTACCTCTTCCCAGAAAAACATTTACACGCAAACATCTCCCCAAAGCTACACGCAAAGGAGAGAAACCACACACACACACACACACACACACACACACACACACACACACACACACACACACACGGCTCAGTGGTAGCGTTCTCGCTTGCCATCTAGTAGACAGGAGTTCGCGCATTGCTCAGGTTGCGAAAAGTTTCACTGATGAAGTGGGTGGTTACTGTCCCTCTTGAGCAAGGGGACGGGTGTGTGAGTGTGTGAAGGTCACAGCGTTTCCCTTAGATCGGACTATATGAGCTCTCAGCTCCCTTCCGGGAGGGTAAAAGCTGGCGATCACGACCATCAAGTGATCCTGACTGACCCGGTGAATTACACACACATACAAATAATTGTAATAATAATACAATAATAATGACAAGTTGCTGGTAATCAGAATCACGCCAATATACATAATCGCAAAATAAATATTTCACACGGGGATTCAACACCGTTATGCATAAATTGTTTTGAGTTTCAGAACACGGATATAGACTGTAGGAATCATCTCTCATGTTTACCTCTTCCTCAGAAGTTTTTTTTTTTTTTTTGCTTCCGTCACTAAGTGAAGGACTTGACTGTAAAGGAGACAGAAAGTAGCCTCAGTTAACTGCTTCAGGACGAGATGTCTTTCCTTATCTGAATTTAATTGTCTGCAGGTAGCAAGGTGATATTGAAAATGGCGTTCCTGTGTCAAAAGGTTTATGACTTAGGCAGAAAAAATAGTGATGTAAGAAATAATATATTTCAGACACATTTGTATTGTACAGAAAGATCGCTTGAAGGAAAACTGCATAGGAAAATGTTGGGGTACTGTAATGAAGGCTAGACAGGAGAAATCATTATGTGAGATGGCAACCGTGGAAAGTAGACACACACACACACACACACACACACACACACACACACACAAGGGCAAAGTGTGGGAATGATTCAGGTGATGGGTGTTGTTTCTCGAGTGAAGGAAAATAGAATGGGGTAAATGAGAATGTGACGAAACTTTTTCAGGATGGGATGACTGAATGATTACTTGAGAGAGAGAGAGAGAGAGAGAGAGAGAGAGAGAGAGAGAGAGAGAGAGAGAGAGAGAGAGACCCCACTACATCAGGCAGTTTAGTAACTTTTTTTTTTTTCACTTAAATTCATATTCAGTTAAAATCCTTTATCCCAACTATTTTCTTTATTTTGCGAGAATTTCTCCTCTTAAGCTGTGTTTATCGTCTATTTCAGGCTGCATTCATGAGTGGAGACTGGTTGAGTTAAAAGCACTCCAACGTATCTCATTTTTACCCCGACTATCTTTATCATTCATAAACAGCTTTCGAGCTTCATGTCGTCCGCCACAAGTAGGTCATAACAATTTTATTTCCTTGGTGAATTAATTCCTTCTCCGCCTTTATTTCAGGACATACATTTATGAATTACTGATGTGATCTACCATAGAATGATAACAGTAAGCTGTCTGACGATAGATACCCGAGAGAAAACTGTCATTAACGAAAATGTTGTTGGCATCAATTTGAAATACTCATAGGTTAAACGGTTCTAATGCCCCTAGCCTTAGACATTTTTCCTCTTTTGGCCTCTCCTTGCGTTATTTATTTTCCTTTTTGTGAAACAATCTCATTCTTATATCATCAAAACACAGACTTCTTGTGGCTGAATCTTAGCCTTTTTTAACCACTCTATAGAACTATATACTTTATGGTAATCATTATGAAATCAGAAGTTTCGCCATCTGCTATCACAACAAAAACAGATATAGAATTTATGAGCTTTCATCTAGTTTTCCACACTTCTTCCCACGATGTGTCCGATGGCCGAGTAATATCTACCTTTATCTGCAAAAGTGGCTTGTGATGCCTAACTGTCGTTATTTGCAGAAACGTTACTGTTTAAGTCGTTATTCGTGGGAGCCTATTGGGCGTCGTTTTTACAACCTGCGTAGTGGATATACATTGTGCCTGGCTGTCCGTTTGTTCAAGTTTTAGCTTTTGAGACCAATGCCAGAAGCCAAACATATTGTAGCTTATCAGTTATTAAACAAATTTACAGGAGCTTTGAGTATGGCTTGAAGACTTTTTCAGTTAATTATATTGGGAAGGCTAATCAATTAAAATACACAGTAAACAAGTCAGCCCCTAATTCACTGATGATATTCAGTAGTTATTTTCAGAGATTCAAGGGAGAATCTACAAGTATAGATAGTTATACTGAGCAGGGGGGTGGGATCTGATAATAGAGGTGAACATGAAGACGACCTAAGTTTTTTTTTAAGTGTCATGTTCGTTCCGTTCAAGTGAAAATGGAAAGTGAAGATATATAGAATGTGCTGATGAATGTGTATACTTAGACTGAACAGGATTGACGGTTCTAGTTGATGACAACGAAACCAAAGCATAGGCAAGATATAGATGCCTAGTGACAAACAAGCTGCCATCATGAATAACAGGAAATTGCCTTTATATGAAAGTAGATGGTTTTTTAACCAATGTTCCCATTCTGTTGTAGCATATGGACTGAAAATGAGGGAGATAACAAAGGCTGTGGGGAAATGGAAGACAATGTCACGTGCCACACTGAGAGATAATAAAATAACAAAAACATCCTTTTTGGATAAGGGAACAAACGGAAGCAAATGGTACAAAGTAAAAACAGTATAAACAGATATTGGAAGGTCACGACTTTACTGAACAGAGAACAGACGAACAGCAGGGTAACTGAGTGGTAACCCAGAGATGCAGTATAAGAAAGAGGTAGACACGGAAGATGACGAGATGAAATTTGTAGATTTACAAAAATTAGATAGATTAATATAACAGCCAATGGTTCAAAAGTAAATAGTTGTGAAAGGTATTCCTCTAAATTTCTCAGGCAGTTGATTATGATTTAACAAAATTAGACATTGCACTGATAATAAAATATAAATATAATATTTTTAAAGCAAAACCATATTTTAACAAAACTGATTTTATCCTGTTAGACAAACTGAGCTACTGGAGAGGCAATACAACACAGAAATGTGGAGACTGATGATTGTGGTGATGATGAAGATATTGAATATGCTGCTGCTCATCATGATGATGGCGACCATGGTGGTGATGATGACCGTGTAGAAAAGAATGGCGTACAGCTCTACTGAGCCTGCCCCGGTTATAATTAGATTCTTGGGAAAACCTTTCGACTGTGGTAAAACAACTGCATTTATACGAACACAAGATTCGAACAATATACAACTTATACCTGTGATTCTCATTCAGCTTCTTAAACTCTAATTTTTTCCCTAAATATTTTCATCAACTCTTTTTCAATTTTCCCTTTTTCTTCCTTCCTTATCCTCGTGATTCATTTGCATTCCAAACTCAGTTTCATACACAATACTGCAACCTTTATTTTCATTAATTTTCCTCCTCACAATTACGTGAGTCACTACATCATTCATTCACACATTCACACGTCATTATGTCATTCATTGCTCATTCCTCCATTCTTCTTGTTTTTTTATTTTTTTTATTCACTTTCTTCTTCCTCCTCCTTCTGCTCCTGATCCTCCTCCTCCTCTTCTTTTTTCTTCCTCTCCCGCCTCTTATTTTTGTTTTCTTCCTCCTCTTCCTCCTCCTATTTTGGTCTTCTTCTTCTTCCCCTCATTTTGGCCTTTTTCTACCTCCTTTTCCTCTTACTTTGGTCTTCTTCCTCTTCTTCTTATTTTGGTTTTCTTTCTCTTCCTATTTTTCGGTATACTTCTTCCTCTTCCCCTTATTTTAGTCTACTTCTTCCTCTTCCTCTTATTTTGGTCATCTACTCCCTTCTTTTATTTTGGTCTTCTTCCTTTTTCTCCTCGTATTTTGGGCTTCCTCGTCTTATTTTACTTCTTCATCTTCCCCTACATCTACCTCTTCTACTTCCTCTGCTTCTTTAGCTACTTCTTTGTTTTTTTAATTTTCTTTTCAATTTCTTCATCTTTTCTTCCTCGTCCTACTTCTCTTCTGCTTCTTCTTCTTCTTCTTCTTCCTCGACTCACGAATTTTTGGCGGAATATCAAATGCAAGGTTATAATATTTTTCTGCCTAACCGTCTGGAAACAAAAGGGCTGGGTAGCTGTTTCCATAAATAATTCATTAACACTGTTACAGTAAAACAAATGTATTAAAGTCAATGGGGATACTGAAAGTGTTGGGGTTGAAATTATTATGAGGAAAAATTAGTCTCAGGAGCTACATACACACCTCAAAAAGTAAGTAGAGATGATACCATATACATTTGGGAGATTAGGAAAGTCGTACACTCCAGCTGGTCTTTAACATGCTAAGGATAGATTGGCACAATCTGACACGGGATGAAGAGTCAGAAGAATGTCTAGAATAGTACACGATAATTTCTTCCATCAGAATATCGGGGAGCCTACGAGAAGTAATAATGTAGGCGTACTAAGTTTGATTTTATCTAATAGAGAAAACGTCATTGATGATAAAGAAATTGGTGGACGACTTAAGAGAAAGTGACCGTCAAGAAATTAAGTTCAGTTTTAGATACAATGACCGTTGTACTGAATATCAATCAAGTGTTCCTAATTCTCGTCTAAGGGAACTTATAGGGATAAGGGATTATTTCAAAATCATAATCCATGAGGAAACTAATTACTTTAGAGAGAGTGAGGTTGATGGGGAAGCTCAGGTCAAGGGAGAGGGACAGATTTTGGGTGTGAGTAGACATCAGGTCACGGAAGAAAATTCAGGTCAGTTACCATGTAACTGTTCCGTCAGTGAGAAATATGAGTTAGTTTGACCTTTCCAGGTCACTCAAGGTCAAAGGTCATGCTGCCAAATAAAAGCCCACATGAGTCTTCCTATATCTGAATAATAGTGAATATGTCTTCAACAAGTTTCGAGTTAGAGCCCCCTGAATATCCGTGACCTTGACTGGGTGCAAGCTTACTTTATAGTAAGCGACACTGGTTCACCCACAGCACCCTTTCTGTCCACCAATGCAGTAGGTGGCCGGGTGAACACTCCCAAACTTTATTACTCTGGTGGGGTGCGAACTCTGGCTCACCCGTGTACGAAATGCACACTCTACCACTGTACCACAGAGGCTATATATATATATATATATATATATATATATATATATATATATATATATATATATATATATATATATATATATATATTTACAGGTAGATGTCATGGCTGACATTAAAATTTCTTCAGCTGATGTATTTTCTGCCATCACTGGCCTCAATACTAACAAGGCATATGGGCCTGATGGAGTTCCTCCTGGTGTTCTCAAGAACTATGCTTCTGTGCTTACACCCTGCCTAGGCAAACTCTTTCATCTTTGTCCATCAACTCATACCTTTCCTTCTTGCTGGAAGTTTGCTCTCATTAGGCCAGTCCCAAAGAAGGGTGACCATTCCCAACCCTCTAACTATCGTCCAATTGCTTTAACATCCTGTATCTCAAAAGTTTTCGAGTCAATTCTTAATAGAAAAATTTTAAAGCACCTTTCCTATCACAACCTTCTTTCTGATCGTCCGTATGGGTTCCGTCAGGGACGCTCCACTAGCGATCTTCTCACCTGCCTTTCAGACTCCTGGTCATCCTCCTTTCGGGACTTTGGCGAAAGCTTTGCCATTGCACTTGACATCTCAAAGGCTTTTGATCGAGTCTGGCATAAATCTTTAATTTCCAAACTGCCCTTTTACGGTTTCTATCCTTCTATCTGTGCCTTCATCTCTAGCTTCCTTTTTGGTCGTTCTAT
Source organism: Coenobita brevimanus (assembly GCF_032717465.1). Lineage (NCBI taxonomy): Eukaryota > Metazoa > Arthropoda > Malacostraca > Decapoda > Coenobitidae > Coenobita > Coenobita brevimanus. The sequence continues at coordinate 16,861,877 of NC_136996.1, forward strand.
AGCCGCTGTTGTAGACGGCCATCGTTCTTCTCCTAGATCTATCAACAGTGGTGTTCCTCAGGGCTCTGTCCTATCACCAACTCTCTTCCTTTTATTCATCAATTATCTTCTAAGCTGTACATCTAACCCTATCCACTCATATGCTGATGACTCCACCCTTCACCTATCCATTCAGTTCCTGCAAAATCCATCTCAGCAGTTACTTCAATAAACAAGGGACGAGGCTATGGCACACCTAATGTCTGACTTGGCTCGTATCTCTGACTGGGGTAAAAATAATCTGGTTGTTTTTAATGCTTCAAAGACTCAGTTTTTACACCTATCAACCCGACAAAATATTCCGCAGCTATACCCACTAATGTTTAATAATATTCAGCTTAATCCTGCATCATCCTTGAACATGCTTGGGGTTTCATTTAGTCGGGACTTATCTTGGAAAGATCATATTACATCTCTTGTAAAATCTCCTTCCAAGAGATTAGGTGTGCTAAGCCGCCTCCGTTTTTTCTTTACCCCTGCACAATAATGTTGACTCTATACAGGAGTTTTATCCACCCCTGTGTGGAGTACAACTCTCATGTGTGGGGAGGCTCCCCACATACAGCTCTCCTCAATAGGGTGAAGTCAAAGGCTTTTCGTCTCATTAACTCTCCTCCTCTTACTGACTCCCTTCAACCTCTGTCTCTTCGTTGCACTGTTGCATCTTTATTTCTTTTCTGTCGCTACTTCAATGGTCACTGCTCCTCTGAACTGTCTTCAGCATTCTTCCACCTCTATGACGGGAGCGTAGCACCCGTCTAGCAACAAACTCTCATCCCTTTTCTGTCCAACTCTCTAATGCAAGAGTTAACTGTTACTCCCAGTCGTTCATTTATGCAACAGGTCAACTCTGGAACTGTCTCCCTCTGTCTGTATTTCCTGCTTCCTATGATCTCCAGTCTTTCAAACGCAGTGTGTCCAAGCATCACGAAATTATCGGATCTTGAATTTGGCTCACTCTTGTATTTTGTTTTTCTCTTGGAAGGAACAATAATTGCGGGCTCGTGGCCTTTAGTTCCTTCTTCCTCCCCAAAAAAAGATAGATAGATAGATATAGATAGATAGATAAATAGATAGACAGATAGATAGATATGGATATATTTATATATACATACCTTATATATATCTATCCTAATTACGGGAACTAATTCATTCTATCTCCTTTTCCTTGTTCTCTATGATAGTCTCTTTTTCTCCTTTTCCTGATTCACTATGATATACCTTTTCTTTCCCTTTGCACTTTATACTAAAAATTTCAAGCTAGTGTTCAGATACTGAGTGGTGCTCCTTTTCATTATTTCTTGCTGGTTTCTGCTGGAGGGTTTTCTGGGCGCCAGAGAGCATTCTCCTCTGTTATCTAACAGCTTAGTCAGGTTCGTAGGAGCTGCCTAGCATGGGCGAACTGTCCTACAGCATTTACCATCTCTTCTTATGTCTTAATGTTCTATTTTCCATCGTGCCTCAGTCTCCACCACGCTGGCTCGGCAGGTTGGATAAACTTCTTGTTGAACCGACTTGGTATTAGTAGACTTAGAGTATGATATTGCACTCAGTTACCGTGCGATACTCCGATTTTATCTTATTTTGACCGTGTGAAATATTGGGAAAATACAGCTTTACCCTTTTCCTTTACCCAGGCAGATAATATCACACTTTCCCACCCTCACGACAGACAGATAGCAACATACATTGCGAAAATAACAAGGTAAAATGATAGAGAAATGTGAACGAGTTATTACGGAACAAATACGTTTCCCCCCATCTGTAAACTTATTTATTTCTGCTTTTTCTCCTTACTCGTAATAATTAGACTTATTCTTAGTCTTGAAACTGCATTACAACTCCATTTTTAGCCATGCACATGGTATGGGAGTATCTATCTGAAAGCCCACTCCCCTCTTCCTAAGCCGCTGACCAGGTGCTAATCCACCCGACCCTCCACTTTCATCCCCCGTGGGAGAGCCTAGCCCCGGGGGACAGTCAATTTTCTCATTTCTCTTTCACTCCATTTTCCAAGCATGGACACAACTCTAATGTAAAAAATAACTTGAAACTACCATAAACATATTATATGTAAAAAAGGCAACAAAAACATTCATAATAATTTTTTCCAGCCATTCCTAACATATTAGGTATTGGAAATCATTTTATATCATCATATCTCATATATGCGCAACATTTCAGCACCATTCACATTGTTGGGGGGGGGGGAAATAGCAACATCTGCTTTGTTGCACTACAGCAGCAGCTCTGGGCAGCGGATATTGGTTGCCGATATTTCTGCAACTTTCGCGCTCCATTGCTAGCCACAGAATGGGCCTAAGAAGCTGGGATTTGCACTGTTAGGTGCGTCTGAACTTTCTGTTCAATATGGTAAGCAAAAAACAAGAATTTTCGAACCTTCAAAAATGGCCCCGGCATCAGCCTGGCATACATGGAAAATTCTGGACCCAGTGCCACGGAGGGGCTAATTGTGTGTTGAAGACCAATTTCAGTGATTCATGTTGTTCCCCTACATGCCAGGAATTCTTTCAATTACACACGACTGACTCAAAAACTATGCATCTTTTAGCTATAGTTTTTGCCTTACTGCATGCAATATTGTATGTCAGTGTGAATGATGGCCATTTTGTTGAGGAAAGTATGATTTTGCAAAATATTTCGCTCTTTAAATGAGGGTCGTTTTTCAACACTACTACCCACTGTTTGAATAGCTACTTCGACACCGGACAACCCCCATTTGATGATTCCGCATAAAGCTAATGGGGACAATAATTAAGAGCCAAAACTATCTATCTATCTATCTATTGCCAGATGCCTCAATCCCGTTTGGGGTGGCCACAAACAAATCGCCTCCACGTCGCCCTGTCCCCCACCATTTCACTGCCCTGCTCCCGACTCACACCCCCCCTCTCTCATATACCTCTCCACCCCATCCCTCCATCTCATCCTCGGCCTCCCCCTCCCTCTTCCCCCCTCCACCTCACTCACATACACTCTCTTCGTCAGTCTTTCAAAACACTCCCTCAAAAATTTCAGCTGACATGAACTTGAAATAGGTCATCAGTGGCTGAACTACCACCGTTCTCCTAAGTTTCACTGCAATCCTTTCTCCAGTCTGGGCTGTGCCACAAACATATTCAGACAGACGGATAGACACACAGTCGCATGGCTAGAACTGTAGTATATTAGATACTGTCCTTTTCTCCCTGTCATTTTCACTTTTGCTACACTCTCTGCATGAGCAGTTGCACTTTATTTACAGAAGTCCTAGTGAGTGATGACCAGGGTGGCTGTAGGAGTGGCAGAGGATGTGTGGATCAAATATTTGGAGTGAGACGGATAACAGTGAAGGCTTGTGAGAAGGACCATAAGGTGTTTCAGACATTCATGGATCTGGCAAAAGCATACAACAAAGTGGACAGAGAAGGATTGTGGAAAGTTATGCGCAAGTACGGTGTAGATGATAAGCTGCCAGGTGCCGTCAAGAGTTATGATGGTAGTGAAGGCTGTGTGAGGGTTAATGGGCATCTACATGAATAGTTCACGATCGGTGTGGGCGTGTGACAAGGTTGTGTGATGTCCCCATGGTTGTTCAATATACTGTACATACAAAATATGGATGGGGTGACGAAAGAAGTGAAAACACGAGTAATGGAGAGGGGGATGACGTTGGTAATAAGTGGTGATGGTTGGAATATCTCAAATTTCCTGTATGCTGATGATGCAGTACTGCGTGCAAGTACCAGACAAGAACTTGGTAGGCTAGTGCAGAGTTTTGCTGATGTCTGTGAGAGTTGTGCCTTGACCGTATATATAGAAAAGAGTAAAGTGATGGTTATTGAGAGAGAAGGTGACTCCCAGTGCGGTGTTACAGTGAATGGAGAGAGACTGGAATTGGTGAAAGTTCAAATACCTGGGTACGGTGATATAAATGAGAGGAAAATATGCAAACGAAGTTGAAAGTAGTGACACAAGGAAGAAAAGTAGCTGGTGTAAATGAAGGCCTTCATAAGAAACAAAGGATTGAGTGCTGCAGCTGCACGAGGCTTACATGAAGGAGTGTTAGTGCCAACTTTTAACATATGGATATGAGACTATGGTGGAGCATGAAAATGAAAAGTCAAGTGTAAGAGCAGTGGAGATGGTACTGCTGAGAAATGTATGTGGAGTTCGGCGAATGGGTAGGATACGAGATGATGTGAATCGTGAAAGATGTGGAGTAAGGAAGTTGGTGGACACCAGAATCGAAGAGAGTGTAGCCTACTGAGACGGTATGGTCATGTGGAGAGAAACAGAGTGGTGAAAGAGGTGTGTCTGAATGGATCTGAAGAAGGAAGGAGGCAAGGTAGTCCAAGGAGAAGATGGAGAGATATGGTGGATGAGTGCGTGAGGAAAAGAGGTTTGGAAGTCGGTAAGGTCGGGGAACTGACAAGAGATCGAGCTGGCTGGATGAATGTTGTGAGGAGAAGTGCATGATCAGGGATTTGCACCCCATTTTAAAGTGGCAGCGTCTGGATTGACTCAATCGGATACATTTATGTGAAGCTACAGGACGTGGTGAATGTCTTTGGCATGTCCGATACAGCCAGGATTCAGGGGGCTTGAACGATGAGTGAATGGAAGCGTGGCCGATTGAATTGGGAAAATTTGGGCTGTCTGGACATTGTTACTCCTCACCATGCCCTAGGGTGGGAAAGGAGGTCCGGATGATGTTGATGATGATTTGTTATCACTCTTATATTGTGATTCACTCTCAGATGAATAAAATCATTTTTGGATTAGCTGAAAGAGGATAGTGGAGTTGTGCCAACCATGAAAGTGCTAGTTTGATTCATTACCACAGATATTTATTTCATTTTTTTTAAATAAAAGAATGAAGAAGGAATAACAAATGAATAAAAAAAAAATCCATACACCAGATTACTGGTGTCCTCTATTCATAAAATATCTGTAACAGTTAGACTTGAACAGCTGTGGGTTGAAATTTGGAGGCAAACAACTCTGGGGAAGCGAGTTCCAGATTTATGCAATATGGGAAATGAATGAATTCTGATAGGCAGAAGTTCTGCAATATGGCTGAGTGACATTCTAGTCATGAGCGCTACCAGATGCCCGTGTAGCACGAGGGAAGGCATGGAGAGGTGGCACCATGCACGCAACTTTGTCTGAGCATTTGCTAAAAAAATATCTGTAAAATAATGCAAGGGAGGCAACATTCCTTCTTACTTGCAGGGGAGGTAGTTTATTTGTAATGGCAGGGTTGTTAATAATTCTAACAGCTTTGTTCTGAATTTTGTCTAGCTGTCTTAATGCAACCTCTCCACATTCGTTCCACAAGGGTGAGAAATATTCAAGCTGAGAGCGCACATAACTCTTATAAATTGTAGCTAACTGCTCATCAGTGAAGATGTTACGGACTCTGTACAACAATCCAAGTTTCTTTGAGGCGGTTTTAGCAAGTGATCTAACATAAGAGGTATAGCTGAGGGCATTGTTCAGTGAGACGCCAAGAATTTCAGTACTTTTGGAGATAGGAATATTAGTAGCACAGAAGGTAATGTACGAATCTGGCAATATCTGTGTATTAGTAAATTGTATATATTTAGTTTTACTAGCATTAAAAGAGACCAGGTTGTTTTGTCCCCATTCAATGATCGTAGATAGGTATTGATTGATGGCTGTACTGAGTTGAGAGGTAAAGATATTAGAATTTGTAAATGAGTGTCTGAGTGTGGATGAACTATGTAGTGTTGAGCCATCTGCGTATGAGTAGATGGGATTGTGGGTGACAGATAAGAGATCATTAATATGAAACAGGAATAGGGTTGGCGCCAGAACTGACCCTTGCGGCACGCCGGCGTGAATTGAGTGGAAATTGAAATATACATCATCTATTTTTACTCTTATTTTCCTGTCACTAAGATATGTAGAAATCAAAGGAACAAAAGACGTTAGTCCATAGCAAGGGAGTTTGGACAGCAGGAAACGGTGCCATACTCTGTCGAAAGCTATAGAAATATCAAGAGCTACTGCATGAGTTTCTCCATGTAGATCAATTGATTGATGGATGGTAGGAGTTAAGAGATTGAGTATGTCAATGGTGGATCTTTCGTGGCGAAAACCATATTGTCTATCACTAATTAAGTTGCTGGATTCAAGATGTTTAACAATGTGCTTATTAAGTAAAGTTTCAAATACCTTACCAAGAGAAGATGTGACAGCTATTGGTCTGTAATCAGAGGGGTCAGAGGACCTTCCTTTCTTCGGAATTGGGTGGAGATTGGCTTCTTTCCATGAATTTGGGAATAAAGAAGTACGTATGCATGGTCTGAATAATTTAGCTAGAACAGAGGCAAGTTCAGGGGAACACTTTTTCAAAACAATTGGGGGAATTCCATCTGGACCTGGAGCTTTGTTGGTAGGTAAATTGTCTAGGATGGATTTTACATATCTCGTCTGTATTTTAAGTGGGGTAATTTCGGGAGAGTCAAGTTCTAGTACTGGGACATTCTGGCTGGTATCGTCTATGGTAGAGTTTCTGGCAAATGTACTGACAAAAATATCGGCTTTCCCACGCGGGTCATTTGTAATGTTGCCATCTGAAGATTTTAGTGGGGGTATGGAAGATGACTTGTTAAAGTTATTATTGAAAGAATTAGGAGTTGACCAGAATATTCTATTGTCATTAGGGCTATTGTCATTAATTTTGATGCTTGCCTTTGAAAAAAGTTTGATTTAGCGAGATTTAGTACAGCTTTTGTGTGATTTCTAGCAATTTTAAATTTAGAGAGTGATTCAGATGTTTTTTTATTTTAAGTAAGAGGTATACGCTAATGACTTTTGTGCTGTTGCTCTGGCACAGTTGCCATCAAACCATTTTGGAGAGTTCGATCTTTTAGTGAACTGTTGACTTGGTATGAATAAATCCATACCAGCTAGTATTAAGTTGCAAATGTGGGACTGTGTTGAATTGGAATCAATAGAGAAGAAAGACTGCCATGGAATGTCAGCAAGATAATTTCTATATCCATCCCAGTTTGCCCTATCAAAGTGCCATCAGGTCATCCTGACAGGTTCAGAACGCGGAGGTGTGGGGGGGGTTAACTAATGAGGCTTTGATGAGACTGTGTTCAGAGGATCCAAGTTGTGACAGTACCTCTATCCTGTATTGATCTGGATTATTTGTCAAGAATAAATCCAAGAGATGGGCATTATGGTAAGGATTATCAGGTATTCTGGTTTGTTGCTTTACTAGCTGGGTGAGATTAAACGATTCTGCAAACAGCTCGCACTCTAGAACAGTGTCGTCAGTCCTGGCAGAATGCAATAACCATTCAACATTATGTATGTTAAAATCACCCAAAATGGTAATTTCGGTGCTAAGTGCAAGGTTAAGGTTACTCAACTGTGTGGATATAGAATCAAATACACTGGGATCCGAAGAAGCATTGGGGGAGCGATAAACTACACAAATATAGTTGGTAATATTTTCACAGTTTAGTTTATATAATGAGTAATCAAAACTAGATGAAGTGAAGTTTAAAACAGTGTCAACTGCATATTGGAAATTGATATAACAACAGGTGCCGCCCTTGCTACAGAAGTTTGTAAGGAGATGGTAACCGGGAAAACAAAATAGGGATATACCAGTAGAGGGTGAGATTTCTGATTCTGTGAGGAAAGGGACCAAAGGAGATATGGATTGAAGGAAAAAAATGAACTGAATTTAAACTTGTGGTAAGGCCGCGTATGTTGGTGAAGAATAAGGCCGCACTTTCACTTCTTTGCTGACGAGCATTAAGGGAAATAGCAAAAGTTGCTGCCGGCACAATCGCTTGTTGGCGACCGGGAGGACCCTGTGCCGCCAGCCCTACTCTGCCGGTGGTGGCAATCCAAGGTACCACCTCATTTGCTAGTAACACTGCAGTGGCCATTACAATAGACAGTGAGTAGAAGGTGTGATATGCGCATGTAGTGTGGTGTACAGTACAGTATACAGTTGAAGGTAGAGGTATTATGAGAGCATGCTGGCCTACTCTCTGTGTAAATGAATGCACTGAAAATGTTCAGCAAAGGGAGATGGTCAGGATCAAGGCCTGAGGGCTGGTGAAACGGGAGCTCCAGCTTTCCCTATCACCAGCTTGCCATCCATCTCGGGAGTACTGCCCTGTTCGACTGGTGCAACAGTCTACTCCTCACAATATATGTTTGTCACAAATCCTTCAGTAATGCGCTGCCAAGTATCGATGAACATAACCGAGCGGTTATACTAGACGAAGAGAGATTGTAGGTACATCGTGATGAATGACTGCACCTGTATCACCAGTGGAGTGTGTGGCTCGCTGCGAGTAAAATGGTGCGTCGTCAAGCAGAGTAAAAGGGTGCTCTCTTTCTCTCTATCTCACTTTCCCGCTCTGATGCATTTCTTTATCTTAGGATAGGCGAGTAACAGTCACTTGTTAGGGTTATGGAGTTTTGTTGTACAAAGTTGTATGAAGACTTGACAGTGTAACGTAACCAAAGTAACGTAGCCCAACGTAGCATGACGGCAAACCACTTAGCTATCCTACTTCAACCCGTTCTCTCCTCTGGTCTCCTCTCCAATTTCCCAGCCTATATATATACCTACCAGTGCATAGTTGTGTCTTTGGTACCATTCCACAGGTAGTGTTCCATGACGTCAGACAACTGGCCCAAATTGGCTATACTGCATACTCATGACATACCTGTATTGTCTGGCTTAGAGAGTTTGTGATACATCGACATTCTTAGCTAGAATATGAGTTCGACATTTCTTGTACATCAAACACGACTTATTGTGTAAGTGCTACTCATGTCAACACCTATATTTTAACGTCTATAACTATTACATATTGTCAAACCATATTAATGCCTACACAAGTACCATCTAGAAATATCAGTGCACATTCTTTTTCTTGGTTTATTCTTTTGTTTTCTGTGTGTCATAGTCATGTCTTAGCTCTTGCTTTTGGCAATGAAAAACAAAACATTTCTGTGTGTTAGATACATGCTCTCTATAATAAGTGGTATTGGTTAGTTAAATATTTGTGAAGGTTAAAGAATTTGTTTAATTATGGAGTTGAGGTTAGTGTTCTTATTAGCATTAAACCTACTTTCCTAAGCTATTACAATAGATACTATTTCAAAATTATTGCATAGTGGCATGGAAATATTAGACCGAGCTTGGCGTCAACTCGTAAAAAGTTTTCTCTTTTTTCCAGATGAAGCTGCCGATCTCATTAGCAGCCAATTCAGAGTCATTCATTTCTTCTTAATACATCAAAAAGAAAATAGAGGAGGTAGAAAGAGAACTACTACGATAGTCAGTCACAACAATGATAAGACAGAACATACACGCAGTATAAACAATTTAACCAGATACGATGCAGGAACCCGGGTGAAAGAGAATATTTAAGTACAGAGCCATTTATGTTTTATGGCAGGGATTTTCTACAACTTAATTACATTGGTCCATATTTATACTCTTCTTTGAGTATACGATTGCTGGCATTTGCGTTTGTCTTCCATGATAGAGCTATCTCGTACAGTCTCCAGCAAAAATAGAGCGACCGGCTTGACGAGCACGTTGGTATATGTGGCACGGCCGCGCCCCCAATTTCACCCCACCCCCTCCCTCCCTCGTTCCCATTTATTCATCTACCCTCCACCCTCCCCACATTCAAGGACAAGAGAGTAAGGCCTACTCGCATTGTCTCAATAAATCTTCCATTTTCCCTCTGTCTTGGGAAATAATGGTTTTATTAAGATAGCGAATAAAAGCACATTACACAGTGTTTTACTCCACAGTGTAGTTATTTATACACCACGATCTGAACGCAGGGTGATATAAAATAGTAATATATTCGTATGATAGGGAGGTACGGAATCATTCAATTTATCATTTTGACGGTTGTATCCAGTCAGTGTGTAATATTAAACAGTCGGAAGCTATATGTAGATGTTTGTAGCGGTCGGTGGTGTGTGGGGGGTAGCTGGCCATCACACGTTGTGGTGGGGGCATGGGGAGAAGGAGATGGGCCGGGGGTCGATGGCTCTGCCCGGTGTGGATAGTGTGTGTGTGTGTGTGTGTTTTCCACCAATGCTCATAAACACGTCTTTATTATCACCATGAAGTGTGCATACAATATTGTCCACTGCGCCATATAATAGTGATATTTATAGTTTAACGATATGCAAAATAAGCATTTAATAATCGGTACACAGTAAGACCTTATTTTCTAAATGTTATTCAGTCAGATACCCAGTGCAGATTATAATACATTAGAGTCTGAACGCAGCCTTTCACTCTGCAGGGTAAGTCAAGCTAGAACACCAGGTCTCTAGTAAAATATTCATTATTATCATTATACCACATGTTATTGTAGGGCAACTGGAACAGACCGATAGCAAAGGTGGTGGATGATCCTACTCGGTGTTGTCAGGGTTACCTTATCACTCCCCCAGTTACCCACAACATTCCATTATCATATAAATCCAATGTCTGACCCCACTGTTTCATATCGTTTTAAAATGTGTTCTTAAATATACCGGTAGTCAGATAGTCTTCATTATTAAATATTTGTGTATCCAAAACCGTTTGTCCATTTTAATATCCTTCCCTCACTGTGACAACTGACGTTTCGGCTGACGATAGTTAATGGGAAAAACCATGGCCACACAGAGATAGAGGGAAGTAGTAACAGGCATGGGACACAAGTTGAAGAGCAAATAATCATAAGGTTAACCTGACCGCTACATCTATTACGTTGCTATAAGTAATACTGACCAGTGTGAAATGTAACTTGTCAAACCTTTGTTGAAAACGTTCTCGCTGAAAACGAATAAACTGAATGTCCGTTGCATGGCTCGATAATATTGGTTAACCTAAGCTGCAATCGAGACAAGTTTGTTTGGTTACTATGCAGATCATCCATTAGGCCAATTTAGTTATTGGTTACCTTTTTCGAAATACTTCGTGTTATATTCGTGTGAATCGCAAATTACACTCTATTGCAGTTATAACTATATGAGGCAAGGTAATATTCCTGATATTGTTATCAGGTGCTGGAGTGATTGGCGATAAGTGGTTGAAGCAGGGGATGGAGGGGGTTGGTTGTATGTAGGGCCGGATAAACCATGCTGTGGCTTCGTAGGCAATGCAGACTGTTGGCCTGCAACATATAGATCTCTTTTTTCCCTTATTTCCAGCGAAATTTTGGCATGACCTATCATGGCCTTTTTTGATGGCCTGATGGGTGATGACACTAATTTGGACGCCCAAAGCATATATTTATTCCGCTCTGGAAGTCTGGATGGCCTGTGACAGGCCGTGGCCTGGTAGGCAGTTGCCCATTATCCCTACACGTGGTAATCCGGCCCTGGCTGTATGGTGTGCGCAGAGTCAGCACACCACGCGGCTCACTCTACTGTTGGCTGTCCTGTGTATGAAATTGACCTTGATACTTATAATAATGTCAGTAGCAATGAATGGCATCTAAATATTGACTGACCTTTGGTAATGGCAGCAACCACGTCATGGGCTCGGCTTAACCACCAGACAAACTCATCCAGTCTCTGTTGCCCAACGTTATCCGATATCATGTATTAAGACATCAATAACTAAGATAGTACTGATCATGCCTTTTACTTATCAGCAACACTTTGCTATCATCACACATGGGGTATTAGTAGTAACTAATGGTACTGACCTATAACAGAGTCTGTAAAGTAACAATGATTACGTCGAGTAAGGGAAGGAGCACACCATCTGCCACTACAAACATCTACTTATAGCTTCCGAATATATAATGTTACACACTGACTGGATACAACCGTCAAAATGATAAATTGTATGATTACAGACCTCCCTATAAAACGAATATACTATTTTAGATTACCTTGCATTCAGATCGTGGTGTATAAATAACTATACTATGGAGTGAAACACTATGTAATATGTTTATTTTCTCCGTTATCACAACAAAACCACTATTTCCCAGGACAACAGGATGACGGATGAGTGGTTGAGACAATGCGAGTAGGCCCTACATTACCCTCGTGCCCTTGGATATGGGGAGGGTGGAAGGTAAACGAATGAATGGGAACAAGGGAGGGTGGGGAGGGGTTGAAACTGGGGGTGCGGTGGTGCCACATATACCAACCTGCTCGTCAAGCCGGTCGCTCTATTTTTGCTGGAGGCTGTACACCCACCAACAAAAGTACTGTCGCCTGACTGAGAGCGTCGTGAAGCTTGGGGTTCACAGTCCGTTAATCGAATCACCAGACGACACATTGTCCAGCCGACATGTGGTAGCTCCGTATGGGCAAACTGTGAATGGGTGGGGCGGAGTCTGGGGTGATAGGTGTTGTGGCAATGGCTTAAGCTTTCGGTATGTCGATACTCAGTCATACAACACACAATACAATATTACAGTGGTGATGTGGGTGTGAAAAAAAAGAAAAAAAAAAAAGAAAGAAAACGTCTGTATGGCGAACACATTGTTTAAAGATGTGGGAAGGAGGGGAAGGATTGGGGTGTGGGGATCATCCTGGAGAGGTTATGTAGAGACGCCAACCCACCCACACGCACACTTTCCACCCGTCTACTCCAGCCGGTGTCCAGCACCAGGATTCATACACCTTCCCAACACTAAGTGCGGAGGTTTCCGTTAGGTAAGCCAGGAGACTCTGCATCATTACGGTCTTGACTTTTCGTTTGTGACTATCTGTACTGACGCAAGCGTTCACAAGGAGTGATAGGTGACACATACAGAATAAATCTGTTCGTTCAGTGCTTTAAAATTATATTCATGTATGACTATCTCTGAATTATATCTATCATATCCATCGAATTTCGCAAAACAATCCATATACTGTATAATATTGTATATAATGCCTCCCTTTCTCCCTACCTGTGTGTGTGTGTGTGTGTGTGTGTGTGTGTGTGTGTGTAAACATTATACATTTTTCAATGTAGAAAACATATTTTTACAGAGAGAGAGAGAGAGAGAATATGTAAATAATAGCTGTGTGGAGTTACAGTTTATCAGGGAACATTGATCGCTTTGCTATATCGTCGTGGTGGTAATACCCAGTAAGATAAGGAAATCTTTCCAAATGAGTGAAGCACAATTCCCTGGGATAGTTTGATCAAATATGCAGTGTATGGAGCGTGACAGAATATAGAAGAGAAATACAATGCGAATCAAATGGATTGAGGCAGATGAGGGAAAACGTGAAAAAGTGGACTGATGGAGTAGAGGAATATAGGCCTAAACGTGAATGAGAACAGATGAACTGAGAGGAGAGGGTATTGCTGAATCAAACTGGGAGTCCTTAGAAGCCACCTGGCGAGGGGTAGGGCGTCTGACAATATACTGTATAAAAAACATATGTTAGGAATATATCTTTGTGTTTCTCTCACTCTACAATATATATATGGTTGTTTTTATAGATATGGCAGCCGCAACAAAGGATAATTCTGTGGAGCTCATAACCCAAAGAGGCAGAATCATTGGTCAGTGGGAAAGAGGTTCGTCAACTATAGTAGCCGCAGCGAGAAATGAACGCTGTGGTGGGGCAGCCGGTCATCCGGGGATTCCCCCACCGAAGCCATATCCACATGTCACCGAATACCATCGCTGCAGTCTCGCTCCATGATCCTTACCCTGTGTCTCTGGCTTTCTCTTTCTCTCTCGGTTTTTATATAAACTGGTGTATTTCCGAAACTAATTATGAAATTATTATGACTTTTGTTCCACACCACCTTTGAGGTAAAAATCAAGGAGAGTTTTCTGTATAAAGGTTTCCCCCCCCTCCTAAATGTGGCATATGAGCGGGGGAGTGCGGCCTTGCCGATACCTCCGCCTGACCTATAATTATACACTCGCCAGAACTGACCTGCCCTCAGACAAGGGGGGGGGAACCTTTATACAGAAAACTCTCCTTGATTTTTACCTCAGTGGTGGTGTGGAACAAAAGTCATAATAATTTCATAATTAGTTTCGGAAATACAGCAGTTTATATAGAAACTGAGAGAGAAAGAGAAAGGCAGAGACACAGGGTAAGGATCATGGAGCGGGGCTGCAGCGGTGGCCGGTGGTCGGTGACATCCTACCTCTATGGTCAGTGACATGTAGATATGGCTACAGTGGGGGAATCCCCGGATGACCGGCTGCCCCACCACAGCGTTCATTTCTCGCTGCGGCTACTATAGGGACATTGCTGATGACGTTGGCGTGTCAGTACGAACAGTTCAGAGGTGGATCTCACGGTGGCAAGAAGAACGGTCGCTTGCTAACAAACCAAGGAGAGGTCGCCCATGGGTCACAACACCCCAGCAGGATGCGCAAATAGTAGCAGCTAGTCGGACTAACTCCAAGAAAAAGGCTGTCAGCATAACTCGTGATCTACAGATCCAGTGCACTCCTCAGACTACGAGACGACGACTGCGTGAGAATTCCATCAACTGTCATGTCCCCGCATGTAAAGAAGTATTAAACGAAAACCACCGAGAAACCCGCCTTGGCTTTGCCCTGCAATACCTTGGTGTGGATGTAAATTTCTGGAATAGTTATTTTTAGTGATGAATCGTATTTCACCTCAGTGGAGGCAAGAGCAAGGCACTGCTGGCGACGAATCGGCACGAAGTATGATGCTGAGAATATCCAAGAGAGAACCAAGAGTGAAAGAGTGGGTAAAAACTACTGGGGTTGGATGTGGGCTTACGGGCCAGGGGAATTACTTGACCTGGACGGAAGATTCACTGCCAGAGACTACATTAGTGTGTTGGAGGACATCATGTTGCCAACGGTTAGAACAATGGCCATTCCTGACCCAGATCCCATCACGTTTGTCCAAGACAGAAGCCCCATTCATACTGCCCATATTGTCAATGAGTGGTTCACAGAGCATCTTGATATAATTTTAATAGACTGGCCAAGTAAGGGGTGCGACATAAACCCAATAGAAAATCTATGGGGGATTATGAAGGAAGAGATGGAATTTGGGGCAGTTAGGGACTGCAGTGCCAAGCACCAAACTGTAACGAACGTTTGGGAATCGATACGTTGGAGGCCCAGCATTTGCTAACGTCTGGTGGAATCTATGCCAAATCGCATCAACGAGGTGGTTGACAGACACGGTGGTTGGCCACGCTACTGATATCAGTTTGATTACTGGATTTATAGTGTGGGAGATGCACGTAAATACTGTTTAACGTAGGGCATTTTATTCTGTACTGTATAAATAAACTATGCTATTCATTGCAAGGAATAACCTCGTCCATGGTAAAGATTTTTTCTTTTAGTTTACAGTATTCAGTGCTTGATATTAATTTTGTGTTTTGTGTGTGTTACAGACAACATTATTTTTAATGCATTTGGAGAAATGTATCAGATGTGTAAATTAATATTATTATTTTGATAATGACTGACTTTGCTTTGTAAGGCTGCATTCATTATCCCAAATTTAATCTGTAACCAAAAAATAATTTTATTTACACATATATTGGAATACTATACCGATAAAATGGTAATAGGATACATTGTTTGTTCTGTCATTTTTACAAATATCTTAGCTGCAAATGGAAGCTATGTATTATTATTTCACAAAACCTGTCAAAGACGTCAGTGCTCATTATTCACATTAGCGTGTGTTCAGAAACCAATATAAAAGAGGCGCAGCATGACTCAGACTGGTGGTGCGGTGGCAAACACTGTAATGTCGGGGGCATTGAGACAATAAGGAGAGAGAGCCAACTACCAACTACAGCAACAGTGTACCGAGCATCAGGGCACAAATGGTAGAACTGCCGTTACCGTTGATGTGTGATGTATGGTATACTGTCAGTTTATCATACGAGACATAAACAATGTGCGTGAATGAGAGAGAGAGAGAGAGAGAGAGAGTTACGTTGGTTGAAATAAATCACGACATACAGTAGTGTATGTTCGTCGGTATCTACAGAGGTTTTCACTTTCTATACAGTGCAGATATATGATGTCTGTATCTATGTTTATAATTCAGCATAATGAAACATGTGGTAAATAATGAAACATACTAATAATCTGTGTTATTTCACGGGAATAAACAAAACTGTGATGATTTGTAATATTCCATGCTTATTGGTCGTTTGGGAATACATGTTGGGGTTTGGTGTGAGCAGGGAAACATTTAAGGGATATTTACCAATGGAGAAGCTGTGACAAGCTTATGCAATACAGCGTGCAGAATATAGTATGTGGTTATAAGGTTAACAATGTCCTTGATCTCTGTGGCTGATCGCGATAACAGGATTATGATAACATATCTTACAGCTTGTTGGATTATTGATATGACTCAATAGCTACGATAACCATAGAATTATCATGATAATCTTACCGACGGCATTTTTCCAGCACACTTTATTATATGTTACAGTCACTAGCATTGTCATGTCGTCCGTATAATTTTATCAACTTAGCAACAGTAATACAACAGGTAGTAATATGCTTGTATACAATTATGGATACGAATAACGCCACGCGACCACAGTAACGAATACTTCCCTTTAATCTGCCCTTCTGGTCAACACCCACTCCTTGTTACCCCCTGTAAAACTGTAACCTCTGCAGACATAAAAAGTTCTCGTCAATTATCGGGTTACATTACGTAGCCACGGTTACTTGGGTAATGTCGTTTTCACTGGCTAACACATATATGAACCAGAATAATGCTAATATGTTTCTAACATTGAATCATTAGTAGTAAGGCTGATAATTAATACAAAGGTTAATGCCCATATGAACAACAATATCACCATTTTATCAAAGGTTATTACCAAACATCGTCATACGGTAGGCTATCCCACCCCAATGCCACAAAACCCACCCCAGACTCCGCCCCACCCCTTCACAGTTTGCCCATACGGAGCTGCCACATGTCGGCGGGACAATGTGTCGTCTGGTGATTCGATTCACGGACTGCGAACCCCAAGCTTCACGACGCCCTCAGTGGGGCAACAGTACTTTTGTTGGTGGGTGTACATTAGAATGAAATTAAGGTGCATACGAAACTGACCAAACACAAACAAAACTGTGACAACTGTTAAATGTTATGTAGACTTGTTTTCCCTTTTTTTTCCAGTAAACTTGGTTAAGGTTGGTTTAAAATACGAACCAAGATAATGAAAATACTAAAAGCTAAGACTAAATTTTACTATAGTAGTTATTTTTCTATTGTAATTCGAAAGTTTGATATTATTATTTTTACTCACATATCTATACATAATAACTATCGAACAATGGCAAAGAAGAGAAAGCTGATAAACCAAGAAGGCCAATTGTTCTACGGGAAAACTCTAAATAGAATTATCACAATGGTATATGATATTTCACATAAAATATGTGAGTGCAGTATATTCAGCAGGGTAGCTATTTTATTCCGACTGACGTCCCTTTTTGATTATTTTTGAAGGTACCTACAAGGAGATTATATTTAACACTGGAGAGGTTTTTATTACCAACAGAGTATATTAGGTCTATATCTAACCCCTCCATTTCGAAGAGCCTATCTTAAGCTGAATAATATAATGAGGAGCTGCCAAGAATTTAGAAAATGTATATATCCCCGAGTTCAACGGATTAAGTGAAATATCACAGAGTGTCGTAGAACTCCGTAAGTAGGAATGGTGCTGGTTCACAATGGCGTCCTGTACTATAGGGTATAGGAGCATTTGAGCGAAAGCGGTCGCAATGCCTAATTCTAAGCTTATGAACTAAATGATCTTCACTATTAATGTGCAAAACCACTCGCAGAGTTTTGCTAACCTTCGTAGGAGTCGCAAAGTCATTCAGTATGCAATGCATGTAACAATCCAAATCTAATAATTGCTGTATGCAGAATTATACTTCCACAAAAAGATCATCGACTAGAAAATCAAAATCTTCTTTTAAAACGATTGTTAACAGTAGGAGTGGCAAAAGTGCACAGATAAGAGATGAAAAAAGCACAGAAACAAGAGAGCATTCAGGATGGGAGGAGATTTGGAGACCTATACCCATTACTACATTCCACACTTTAGCCACAAACTTGTAGCTGGTGGAATGTAGTAATGGGTAAAGGTCTCCAAATCTCCTCCCATCCTGAATTCTCTCTTGCTTCTGGTCTTTTTTCGTCTCGTATCTGTGCACTTTTGCCATTCCGACTTTTAATTTTAAATGAAAATTTTTGTTTTCTAGTGTACAGTACAGCTGGACAGAGACAAGGAGGATACAAGAGTGACTACTATCCGAGAAGTAACCAGACATCACCGTCCTGAATGGGTTAAAATATGTATGACCATGATCCTTACAAATGTATATAATCAAATCTCAAAGGAAAACAATATTATTATTTTATATAATAAGTATTAAACTAACCCAGATATCGTGTCTCCTTATGAAGGAGAAAAAAATATGTATGTTGAAAATTACATAGATTAACGATACATCTATACGAAACCTGAGAAAACTTCAGACAGGCAGTGCAGTGATGATATGAACCAAGGCGTCAACATTCGAAAGTGTGCATTTCCACTCATCCTATTAAAATTATCCCCATCAGCTGATTACAAGTATCAGTAGTTGCTTGTAAATAATTGTAAACATTGAGGTATACTCTCACCACAGTGTCTGTGCCAAGGATAAAAACATTCAGCTTTAAAACAATGTAAACTTCCATCCAAATATTACTCCAACATTAGTTGAATAACATTACACACAAACACAGATATATATACTCAGTGCAAAAGACTAAAACAACACCGATATAACTGGGTTTGATTCCCAGACAGAGCATGAGACCTATTGACAGGGTCCACGCGGATACCCGACACTGTTCCACCAAGAACTCAAGAAGGAAGGTGGGTTTGCAAAGCACCCATTTTGAGTTGTGGTCTGCATGAATGTTCTGGGGGGGTCTTTCATTGCCAGCCAGTTACCCGGCAACATAAGCCCCATAATTGTGTTTTTTCACATTCTATATATCTGTCTATTGCCAGACGCCTTAATCCCGTGATGGATGGCCACAAATAAACCTCCTCCATGTCGCTCTGTTCCCCGCCATTTCACTGCACTGCTCCCAGCTCACCCCCCCCCCCTCTCTGATATACCTCTCCACTCCATCCCTCCATTTCATCCTTGGCATCCCCCTGCCTCTTCCAGCCCCCACCTCACCCACATACACTCTCTTCGTCAGTCTCTCGTTCTAAATCCTCTCCACATGGCCAAACCACCCCATTGTGTTTCTCCTGACATTTCCTATCACATCCACATCCACATCCACACCACAACGCTCTTTCACTTCCTCGTTTGTCAGTCTGTCTCTTCATGTAACTCCACATGCACCTCTCGAATAACTAATTTCCACTGCACTCACTCTTATGTCCCTCCAACAAGCTCCAAGCTTCACTTCCATACGTTAGAGTTGGTATCACAATACTGTCATGAAGTAACTTTTCCACTTCCAGGCTCACTTCCCTGTTTTTTATCGCCGTTTTCAAGGAACCAGCAGCCTTTCTCCCTTGTGCCCTTTCAAGCACTTCACCCTCTAAACTTCCATCCTTACTCATCACACTACCCAAGTACGTGAATGAACTCACATTTTCCATTATCCTCCTCATACAGCCTCACTGTACATTCATTTCTCTCGAAAACCATAACTTTACTCTTCCCCACATTCACCTTTAGATTCCGTTTCTTACTCACTCTCCCAAACTCATCCACAAAGCCTTACAGCTCCGCTTTGTCTTCACTTAACAACACAGTATCATCTGCAAAAATCAGTTCAGGGGATTTCCAAACACTGCCCTCTCTCATTAGAGTCACTCCAACATCCACTGCCCTACCTTGTATCTCTTTTACAATTCCATCTATATACAGATTGAACAATCATGGAGACATGACACATCCCTGTTTCAATCCAACCTTCCAACAGAAAAAGTCACTCAGTTCACTATCCACAAGCACTGCAACCTTAGCACCATCATACATACTCTTCAGGGCATTTAGCTACTTCCCATTTACTCCATATATTCTTAATACTTTCCACAATCCCTGTCTATCCACCCTGTCATATGCTTTCTCCAAATCCATGAAGGCCGCATACAACTTCTTTCCCTCCTCTAGAAAGCTTTTCCACAATAGACCTAAGAATGAATTCTGATCTACACAACCTCATCCCTTCCTAAAACCTCCCTGTTCTTCTATGACTATTTCCCCTGTTATTTCCCTAACTCTGTCAATAAGTATCATACCATATACTTTTCTTATTACACTAAGAAGACAAATGCCCGTATGATTACCACACACTTCTTTTTCCCCCTTTCCTTTGTACAGCAGATTACTTATACCTGACTTCCAATCCTCCGGGACTCTATTTTCCTCCCAGGCCAAACCGCACATCATCCACATCTATTCTACTACTATCTCTCCCATATGCTTCAGTATTTCACCACACACTCCAGCACTTCCTGGGGCTTTCCCTATATTGATTTTCTTCATTGCATCCACAATTTCCATCCTGCTGATTTCTTCCTCTCCTCAAACATCCCTCCGTCTCACAACCATTCACCAACCACTTACACTAGCATTACTTTCATTCCCTATGTTCAGCAATTCCTTAAGTGTCCTCTCCATCTGCTCACTTTTTCTCCCGACTCCACTTGTAAACTACCATTTTTATCTTTCAACTTCTTTGACACCCTGCCTCACTCTCTTTCCCTATTTTCAGAACATTTTCTTACTTTCCCTCCACTTTACATCAAATTCCTCCCACACTCCTCATCCATTTCCTTCTTACTCTCTCTTACTGATCTTTTCACCTCTTCCTTTCTACATATAACTCTCTTTTGTCTCAACTTCATCCACACCCCTGTTTCTCATCCACTCGCTATATGCTTTCTTCTTTTGTGCCACAGCCTGTCTCACCTCTTCATTCCACAATGCTGTTCCTTGCATCCCCTTCCGTCTTCTCTTCACCTCACAAACCACCTCACATGGTGCACAGATTTCTTCTATGAATACCGTGCACACATCATCCACATCCCCCTGTCTGCTCCGGTCCATATTTACCCAATCGCTCCTCCACTTCTCTCTTTTATTCTGCCTTTTTTCCCTCCTCTTGTAATCTTTCCACTTTCCTTGTATAAACTACTTTTTCATGTCCTTCCCCTCTCCTCTTCCTCCATTTCATTCGAACCTTGACCCTCACCACCACCAAGTGGTGGTCAGAAAGTCCACTCCCTCAACCTGTATATGCTCTTGCGTCCATCACACACCTCAGATTATCATGTTTTTTTTTTTTTTTATTGGCAAGTTTTTTCAAACTATCATGTAAAAATTTTGGAACCTTCGGATACTAGTATTTTCTTAAGATGAATCCATTCTGTTTTAATGTAATAAATATCAAGATGCAGAATAGTTATAGCAATATATGAGAAAATTGAGACACTTGAGGGAGGAAAATCAGATTTCTTTTATATTATAAAGGACGTGTATAATAAATCAGCTGTGAAATTAAGATAAACTGTACGTACAAGAAAGGTAAAACAGGCAGAAAACTGCAGTTGAGCGAACAAAATTCTCTTAAATATACTGTTCCCTTCCACAAATATACAAGCATTAGGTAATAAAAGAAGAATCTCAATTACAAACATTTCGGTGAGAATATGATAGCTGTGAAACAAGTTTCCAGGGCACGGAGTCGCAACCTAATGATTGAATCTCTCGTGACCTTACTTTGGTTTCGCAGGAACAACACAACAGGACAGAATTTACCAATATTTTTTATCCTCTTCCAAAGGCGTACCTTGGCTGTGAAAGAACACTATACGTAACATTGGTTTATCTGGATAAACATTCTGAATGAAAGACAAACGATATAGATGTCAGAAGTATCAAAGTAACTGCTTATAACCTCTACACAAGGGGAATAAGCTTTCTTGATGGTTGCAGGTATATATTACGCAAGACGTCGTGGTGGTGAAAAGTTAAGAAATCAGTGGTGATGCCTAGAGTTCCATCGGCACAGTAATCTCCTGGAATGGGGAACTTTATAGCCGGGGAAATTACATATTACATACTTTCATCTCAGATGATTGCCTTAGTTTTTCACATAAGCCTCACTGGCCATGAGACTGAAGGTAGTCATCAGGGTGCTCAGAGCCGTACAGGGTGAATTTTCAAGATGTATGAAACCACATTGCAGACTCAGTTTTAATTCTATGTATCAAAGCTCATGGGAAAGTTTGATGGTGTTTCAAGGGTGTTTAGGGGTCGCGCAAGAGATCAATTTTCTTAATCTCTGTCCAGTACGAAGTCCTTGTCCCTGTGTGACGATGCCCTATTGATACTCGCACTGATCGTACTCGTTATTTTTGGTCCCACAATGCACAAGAAGTACATCTGGTTCACTTCCACCCCCTGATGGGTGCAACGCAGATGGTGAAAAAAATTGGTACAGAGAAAGTCACCCAAGCCTGTTCGCTTTTGAGTGACCGTGCAATGTTTGCCTAATCCATTTTTTTATTGTTTCCTCAGGAAATCACGGCTGAAGGAGGATGTAATCTTGGCGGTGGTGCTGCAATGGATGTGGAGGACGAGGAAGAAGTGGGTGAAAAGCAGGTCGAGAAGAAGGAAGTTTTAAACTCCAAGGCGATCATGTACTTGGTTGGAGCACTGAGTAAGACCATCAGCAGGGCTCGCCTTCCTACATTCGGCAATTTTTTTTTTTTTTTTTTTATGTGCTCGACTCTGGGCATAGGCTTCACAGCCTGCTCCCAAGGCCCAGTAGTCCTCCTACATATCATACACCTCTACATGTCACCGCTTCGGCGCTAACACTCACTGTCCATATTGAATACATGCTAGGGCTTTCTCATACAGGTCTGCTGTACTGGTATTGGTGGAGGTATTTTTACATGTCGGCGGGTCTTCTGGTAGATCGGTAAAATCTGCTTTACATGAAATTCAAATCCTTCAACTGTTCCCTACCCCAGCAGGGATTTGAACCTGGGTCCAGTACGGCCGCAGGCCACCTCTCTATCGATTGAGCCACCGCCAAATGCTGGCAACGTATTTCTGCTTGCACAAAATGGAGAGGACGGGATGCAAAAGTTCCAGAACTGTTGTGCAAGAAACACAGCTGAATAACGAAGTGTCATCAACTCCCTCGAAAGGATTCTGAAGAGCATTGGAAAACCTAAAGAAAAGCAAAGGATAAAGTTCAGAAACCAAATTACAAAATGAAGCTGAAAAGAAGAATTGGACAAGCTGTTCAGCATCAGGCACCACAAGGCCGAGTCTGATCAAAATAGTAGAAGACCCCGCCTCTTCATATAAGATCAAGAAACAGATCAGAAGACCACGATAGGGTCAGTGGACCTCGTCCTAGCATGGCGAGAGGAACGGGTGATGGAAAGATCTCAATGGAATGCTCAAAGGAGGCTAGAGGAACAGCACCAAATGAAGGAGAGAGCAACAGTCACTGAGCTAAAAGATTCATCTTCCACAACGTCAACTGACAAAGGAGATGCCACACCACCAAAGACAAGGACTTTGAGAACATGTAAAGATCCTGACCTTCAGGTTATGACAACAACGACCAGCAGAAGTGTAGAGAGGAACATCGTCACCCTTGACCTGGCAGCAATCCTTAATTACACCAACACCAGCGACAGGAGCGCGTCATACATCGTTGCAGCAACTGCTGCTAGTCGCAGCCATGATGTGTCCCAGTTGGCTTTGTCCTCCAGCACTTTCAGGCCGGACAGCTGCTTCGATTATGGTGCAAGTAACTACAACATCGGAGTTTGGGCGGCTCATCTTTCTTTGGAATTCCAGCCTTCTGACTGCACTGACTGGAAATGAGAAGGTGGATAGGCGGGTAATCCTTGCATCTATCTATCTATCTATCTATCTATTGCCAGACGCCATAATCCCGTACGGGGTGGCCATTTGACTCTGAGTTATTTGTTTTACAGGGAGGGGCACTAACCCTCCACCAACCCACTTGACACGTAGGGAGCACGTATGATTTGGTTATATGGTTACCACCCAGCGTTGTAAATGGTTTCTTGGCTTACAGGAAACCATTTGGCTTGTCACTCAATGTAAAGCCACCTGTAACGGAAAGAAAAGCAATAAGTAGTGACAGGAAAGATGGGAGAAATAGGAAGAGAGGAGGCATCAAGGAAATATATTCCCTTCCCGGGAGAAACCTCTCATCTGCTGGGATTTCTGAAGACCACAGCCAGTACAGGCAAAGAAGAAGCAAACGTAGTCGTGAAGATGCTGAAGGATTGGTCCCTTGATGGAAGGATCGTGAGACTTAGCTTTGACACCACCGAAAACAATACTGGACAGTAGGGTGAAACGTGTGTCAGGTTAGAGGCCACTTCGGACAGGGACCTCTTACACTTTCCCTGTTGCCATCATGTGTCTGAGGTTCTTGTCAGGGACGTCTTCAAGAAGATGTTTGGTACCTCCAGCGGCCCTGATGTTGGGCTCTTCAGATGATTCAAGGAAAAAATGGGCCTTCGTTAACCGTGGTGCATCCCAAGGTAGAAGCACTGACCCATTCGTGCGAGATGTCTTTGATCAATTCTCGGAACCTGTCACTGAGGTGCTGGAATTTGACCAGTCCACTTAGGAGGATTCATACATGAGGGATGACTACAACGAGTTCCTGGAACTAGTCTTCATCTTCCCTAGCAGTGAGCCTCCAAATGGCATGAACTTTAAATCTACAGGCACGATGCATATGGCTCACTGGATGGCCAACTTTTTGCGCATGCTGAAGATCTGGCTCTTTCGGGGTCAGTTCCGACTGACATCTCGTGAGATGTCAGTCGGAGTGGGGACTGAGAGATATTGCCTTCTTCGCCTACTATACGTGATGGACTGGTTCAGAGCTCCTGAAGTGGAGAAGGCCACGGTGAATGACCTCCAACTGCTGAAGGACATCAGCAAGTACCACGCCTTCAACAAAGGAGTCACAGATGTTGCGTCGGGTACTATGTGAGTCAGCACTTTCCCTACAGATTTGCTTTTTAGCTTGTAGTAGTTGTGGTTACTTGATCACAGATTTGTAGGCTTCTTGATATGCTTGTAATATAGTGTACAACGTTTAATTTTAGTTTCTTGCTGTATGATGTTGGTTACCGTCTCGCTTCCTTGTTCCGTAGCAGTCGTAGATAATTGTAGTTTGTTGGTTCGCTGATTGTAGATTGATGAAGAAATGGGAAGGTTGGTTGTAACAATATATTGTCAAGCCACTGCCAGTATAAAATTGTGAGGCGTCACATGGCTCGAACATGTAGTATTTTTTTGTTTTCAATCTTGATAATGTGCACTCAACTGTAGACTCGTAGACGTGGTTCGTACTTTCATTGCCACCACGAATATATATCGTACTTGTAGATATGATATATCGTAGTCGTAGCTGAGCTCTTATAACAATGTTGATTTGTAGGGATTTTACGAAAGGAGAAAATGTTTGTTGTACTTGTCGTCTATGGCAGGAGAAAGATAAAGATGAGTCTGGGGTTGCTTGTAGTTTATTTTCTTCGAAGGGAATATCTCAAGATTAATTCTGAGTGTCACATGAGTGTACTGAGGTGAGACTGGTTTATGCTTGCTAACTTTGCGCGCTCCTTCCTGCCTTTCCCACCGTCCCTCTCTTTCTCCTAGACCTCCTTCTGCTGCCTTCTTTCTCCTAACTCCTCTGCTTTTCTAACTCCTTCTCTCCTATTTCTTCTGTATATAAGTGGTTATGTCACGTGTAAGACATGGATGTGTGGAACCTTCTCGAGCCTGGGGACTTTCTGATCAAGGGTCACATTGTGCTGCGTTTTGAAAATCCTAACTGAGAATGCAAACGCCATTTCCTCCAACCATCTCGCCCAGGCATAACTTTCAGCTAACCTCTAGATTACATATTATATACGTTACTAGCTATCATGTACTGTGATATATTTTAGAGTTCTGACAGCATCACATCTGGTACCAGAGCGTCCAACGGGTTGCATCTGCCCTCTTCAGTCCTTGGATGTCAGTGGAGGAGAAGAGGTGTTGGCCATGTAGTCGAACAAAGGCGAGGAGAATTCTCCTAAAAAAAAAGATGGGACTGGACATGGCAATGATGGCTGACTTCTGCACCAAAGGGATCCTGTCCTTCTTCGAAACGGCACGTATCCCGAGTGACTTCCTTCAGTTAGACCCAGAAGAGTGGAGAGGTAATCCAGACTAAAAACAGGGAAAGGACTAGTCAATTTTAGTGGTCAACGACGAGAACAGAGAGAGGGGCCAAATCCATTCAAGACTTCAACGCAACCCTCGCTCGGCAAGAAGAGCAAAAACAGTTCCTTCTACAAGTCGTCTGGCAACATAGGCAGAGAAATCCAAAGCCAACGAAACGGTTCTTGATGAAGCAGAGTAGAGAGCAGAAACTAGGCCGCCTACCAAGCTTGTCAGCTCGTGCACAACCATTAATTTTTGATATGGAGGTTAAATTTCTCTTCGTTTCTATTTTTATTCAGGACAATACAAAACAGTCTGCGTCTGAATAAATTCGAAGTTGACTTTATCTGAACACCGCAGTACTTGTTCTCACTGACTCTAAGCACGACACATGTATTCCTCAGCCTCACGTTCTTGCATTTCCTGATCTCACACGCTTGCATTTCTTGGCCCCTCATTCTTACTTTCTTTGCTCCAAGCTTTTGTTTTATTTTCCACATAAACCTTAGTGACCATGGGTACAAGATGTAGTTTTTGTTAACTTCATGGATACCACATATCATATTTCATCACCTCAATCAAGTACAGTATTTTCTAAACAGAATTCGCTGGATATGAGTTCTAGGAATACTTTTGAACTGATTCTAAGGATACAGAAAGATTTATGAATCTCACCTCAGTATCGTAGTTTCCGAGATAAAAGTGGTAATCGTCGTCCTAACCACACTGTCTTCATGAATACGGGCTGGGTCTATTACACAGGTGGTATAAAAACTAATCTTCCCACTGAAATTTAAGATACTGGACGGTTATGGGAATGGTTTTCTTGTTGTCGTTTTAGTGGCGAAAATTTAAATCACCTTCCTACCCATAAAACACACACACACACACACACACACACACACACACACACACACACACACACACTGGGGTGATCCATACTTTCATTAATTAAGACATTAGCGAATACTCGTATAGAGAAGTCTCACCACACCACACAACGCCATGCCACGAGGCAGGTAATTAACCGAAATAAACTAAAGGTCCCTGAATCTCCTACATCCAGTACTTTTGTAATTGTTTTCTACAGCCACCCGTTCTCAACAAATAGTTTATTTCGTGTGTTGTCTAAAGTTCCGTCTTTCTATTGCATTGACAGTATTAGGAGGCATGAACATGCATGAGATACTAATGCAGACAAATTTCAAACTTTTCGCCCATTCCTTCAAAACGTACAGTAAGACGGTAAGAGCGAATATAATTCTTGTGCGACTGTATCTTGACAAACTACAAATATATCGTTCTGATGACTGGGTAATTATAGGGGGATCCCGACATCTGGAATACTCGTATGTATAAGAGTGTTGGTGGCATGGGCTGAGGTAGGTGGAATTATTATAACAGCGGTAAGATGGCAGCTAATAAGGGTTGTGGAAAATAACCTTGATGGTTATGAATCACCAATGTAATGGAAGTAAATAAATAAACAAATGAATAAATAACCAATATTTGATTCATGAAACGATGTTTCTGCCGGTATATAATCACCTCGGCTCTGACAGGCGTACAACTATACAAATCAATTATATGGTCGCTAAAATCGGAATTCATTTCATCCAATGGATACGTTGACAAAAATAAAACCCATAATATAACTCCTTGAATTGATATGAAACATCATCATCATCATCATCCAATCCTACATTGCACCATGAGGAGCGTTGAAGCCCGGTGCTAGGCAAGATGGTCCTGACATTTAAGATGAAAGTGACCTGCCTCACTCATCCCTGAGTGGCATTATGTGAGCAATAAACCCCAACCACCCTTTGGATATAAATCTTCACCGGCTCAATCAGATTGGAGCACCGTAATTACCCACTAAACCTCCATGCGCCATAATTTGGTTATATAGTTACCACCCAGTGTAATAAATGGTTTCCTGGTGTACAGGAAACCGTTTGGCTTGTCACTCAGTGTAGAGTCACCCACAGGCAGACGGAAGAGGAATGAATGAAGGAAAGAATGACAGAAGAGGGAGTGTAAAGTCACCCGTAGGCAGAAGGACGAGGAAAGAATGAAGGAACGACAGACAGAAGAAGATGGAATGAAAGAAGGATGGAAGAGAGGAAACGGCAGACACTCGAGAACAGCACTACGGGTGAGTGGATGGTGAGCGCTCCCACCTACCACACGAAGTAACGTGCATTGGCCTGGGACTCTACTACACCTGCGATATGAAACCATTATATAAATATTGTCTTTACCCAGAAAGCATCCATTTAGGTATGGCATTTTCTCTTCAGTGCTTTACCTTAGGCGGAAAGAGTTTTGTAAAAATGCGTCCTTACCAAAAGGAACGGCATGTAATCAAAATCTGATTATTACAGAGTTGAATATTTGGCGTGTGAGAGCTTGGAGATTATGGACAGGAATACGGCGTTGAACAGTTATCTACAATACATGAAAGACGGAGACAACCGTTAAAAACGTAATTTTGGACACAGGAGTGTGTGAAGCATGTAACAGAGTTTGTTTTTTCAGTCACAATATACGTAAAAAAAACGAAATGCACGAATGTACAACCATGAACAAAAGCTCCAAGAGATCTGCCATCTTGTGTCCTGCTTACCATGTTGTACATGCATCACCATTTGTTGTATGTTTCATATTTCCGTCACAAGAAAACAGTTTATGTAACACCTTTAACTGTAATGCTGAGAAGATAGTGTTGAAATTTTACTCATTGCTGTACGAGCTGCCTAGGAGGCGCCTACTGAGAAACTGTCTGGGAACTCATCCGAAAAACTCCCAACATGGATTGCATACCCCCTTGCTGCCTGAGTCGCACAAAATATTGTATAATAACTATAGACACACATCACCCGTTTACTGAACCTCGCGCGCGCGCGCACACACGCACGCACGCACACACACACACACACACACACACACACACACACACACACACACACACAAGAAAAAACAAAAGTAAAACTACATCTTTGCATACACTGGCATAATTTCCACTCCATCACACACAAACATAATACAAGGAGCCATTCCACTCGCTGACAGAGTATGAACAGTACGTCACTTTTAGCCCGTTAAATTTATACAAGCATTATCGCTCAAAAAAGTATCCTTACTAAAGTGACGCGTGTTATGGACACAACGGGCTACAAAATATGGAATACCGACACTGTTCGAATCGCACTACTCATTGTGGAGTCCTGCGTTCACGTCAGTAAGGATACTTTTTTGAGCAATAGTACACTGTGCTAAGATAAAACTGTCGGCGAACTTTTGCTCTCTCTCTCTCTCTCTCTCTCTCTCTCTCTCTCTCTCTCTCTCTCTCTCTCTCCACGCCGTTGTTTCTCCTATCTGTAGCTTGACAAGGAACGAGATAGAGAGACGGATAGTGGAAGTTAGAAAGAATAACGAATAAGTGGGGGGGAGGAAGGATGAGCAGAAACACATAAACAACAAAGTGGATCAATAAAACCAAAATATCAAAGCAGGGATTAAGACAAAGAGTAAAGCTAATGTTTAAGTACACCAAAGAACGTCATCAGAATAAGCGAAGTACTTCTTGAAGAAGACGAGTAGTACAATTACAAAGGGAAAATACTAAAGCTAACGAGAGACCCTGATCGCGAAATAAAATGACGCATTACACTTGGATGGAAAGCTTTCGGTGTGTAGCTTGCCAGTATGTATGAAATGAAAAATATATAACGTTTGTATAACCTCAGCTATGACGTACTGTTGTGAGACCTAGAAACTGACAAAATCGATGGAAAATCAACTAATCTGTTCTCAAAGAGCATTGGAAAGGTCAGTGATGGGAATATCATTCAGAAAGAGGAAAAGATCAACTTGGGTGAGAGAGCAGAGGAATGTGAAAGACATAAAAGTTAACAGAAATGGAGGTGGTCAGGTCATGTAGCAAAAATAAGGGATATCCGATGGAGCAAGAGGCTGACTGACTGGACTCTTAAGAGAGATTGTAATTGCAGTAAAAAAGGTGAGAAAGGAGGTGGAGAGACGAGACAGAAGTTTGCAGGCAAAACATGACAGAGATTGGCTCAGTTAAGGAATTTGTGGAGAAGGCTGGGGGAGGCCTTTATTCAGCAGCAGACTTGCAATGGCTGATGATGATGATGATATGGAGAAAATGAAACTGGACGAGACAAGGACAAAATGGAGTACAAGTACGTTTGTGTGATACTAGTGATGATGACGATACACAGTATATTCGGAAAATGAGAGATGCGATGAAGAGAACATTTATGAAGCATCTTTGGGAAGAAATAATGGTTGGGGGATGATGTTGATGATGATATTGAGTACCGTATGCAGGGAAATGAGTAGGAGATGAAGCAAGGAAAAATTGTATGACTGATTTTAAATTCTAGATATTGGTAGGGTTGCTATCATGATTATAATGAAGATGATTTTCTTTATATAAATAACAGAACAGAGGAAGGAAATACAAATGAATAAAATAATAATCCATTCACCAGATTACAAGCGTCCTCCCTTTAAAAATATCTGTAAAAGTTGGACTTGAACAGACATTGGTTGAAGTTTGGAGGGAAACCGCTCTGGGTATGCGAGTTCCAAAGAGATGCAGTTCGGGGAATAAAAGAATTCTGATGGGCAGAAGTTTTGCAATATGGCAGTATGACACTCCAGTCATAAGCGCTACCAGATGTTTGTGTCGTGCAGGGGAAGGCAAGAATAGGTGGCACAATGGATGTAACTTCGTCTGAGCATTTGCCATAAAACTATCTGTAAAATAATGCAAGGAAGGCAACATTTCTTCTTACTTGAAGGTGAGGTAGTTCATTTGTAATAGTAGGGTTATTAATAATTCTAACAGCCTTGTTCTGATTTTTTTTCTAGTTGTTTTAGTGCAACCTCTTCACATCCATGCCACGAGGGTGAGCAATATTCCAGCTGAGAGCGCACTCGACTCATAAATTATAGCAAATTGCTCGTCAGTGAGAGAGGTATGGACTCTGTACAATAATCCAGGTTTCTTTGAAGCTGTTTTAGCAATTGATCTAACATGAGAGGGCCAGCTGAGGGTACTGTTAAGTGAAACACCGAGAATTTCAATACTTTTAGAGATAGGTTTATTAGTAGCACTGAAGGTAATATAGTAATCAGACTATCTGTCGATTAGTAATTTGTATATATTTGGTTTTAGTAGCATTGATACAATTTTATTTTGCCCCAATTTAGTGATCTTAGAAAAACTTAGATTTATGGAGAGTGCAGTACTGAGTTGTGAGTTAGAGATATTTAACTTTGTGAATGGCTGTTTAACTGTGTATGAAATGTGAAATGTTGAGTCATCTGGATATGAATGGATGGGATTATGAGTAACAGATAAGGGATCATTAGTATGAATTTAGAATAGGTTTGGAGTCAGAACTGAACCTTGTGGCACGTCGGCGTTAATCGAGCGGAATTTGGAATATACATCATATACTTTAACTCTTATCCTTCTGTCGCTCAGATATGAGGAAATCAGAGAACAAAAGTCGAACTATTAGGAAGTGCTACATAAAACAGTTATATGGAGAAGTATTTTACTGTCGCAGAAATTTTTGTATGGCTAAGTATGATGTTATTCGTAGTTGATGTAAGCTACTACTGTAGATTTCGTAGTCTCCTACTGTAGAGTGAAACTGTACAGTTTTGGCTCCCCCCCCCCCCCCGCTCCTTCTTTGGGTAGTGTCTCTCCTGACACGAATAAATCAAGTGGATTTTGGGGGGAAAAAAAAAAAAAAAGGGAGAGTGGGACACTTCCTCGGGCTGAAGGGATTAAATATTTTTTACAAAATTTCACTATTATTAACCATTCAAATTATGAAAAGTTATTGTACTATAAGTATATTAAGAACAATATTATACATAAAAACTACTGAAGAAATTTCTGCAAGCTTATATGATCAATACAGGTATTATTTTTAACTGCAATACTTTCCTTTCACTTAAGAATTTGATTCACTTTAAGGGAGACCTCAGTGGTATGGGAATATATCGAACACATTCAGCCTGAAAATTCTCTCCAAAACCGAATTCAAATTACAGTATATCCTCGTTACAGAGTTAAAAATAGGCACCACCAGCATCCCTCTTGATGTAGCAATGGACTTACGCATATTGTTGAGGTGCTATGAGCACAAGCATGACATTAGGAAAGATATAAATGTATGTGTATGGGTGAATTTGTTCCCATGAGGTGCATATGGATGAACACTCTACCTGCAGGGCCTGTATATATGGGGGTTGATTTATTATATTCGTGACGTTGGGTCTGGTTAGTACTTGGATGGGTGACCGCCTGGGAACACCAGATGCTGTTGGCATCCCTACGTGTCAAGTGGGGTTGGTGGAGGATTAGTGCCCCTCCCTGTAAAACAATTAACTCTAAGCCCTTGGCCACCCCTTCTGGGATACATGGCGTCTGGCAATGAATGAATGAATGAATGTGACACAACATGCCAATGTTACGCCAGACAGCGCGTGACTGCTCTCACAGGTGATCCAAAACTTCGTCATGACGACTAGTGTTCACGGCCAGTGAATAATTATGAGATAAATCGCAACAGGAGCAAGATTTTGCCTGACGGGTCTACCTGCTCCTTCATCAACCGTATATGTTGTTTCTCTTGACTGTTTGTGGGCCTTGCTAGAACGGCCTATGATAAGGAATGAAAATGGGAATTTCCTGGAAAAAGTGGAAGCTACAGAACCTACCCTTCTTAGATCCAAGGTGGTGGTGGTTGTTGCTGCAAAACCCAGCAGATATGGATGCTTACCCAGTAGACTGCAGGAAACTAACCAACCTTGCTGACTGCTCCAAGCGATGTTTGTTGAGGTTATGCTGAAACATTATTTATGTTGTCACGGTGTGGTGCACGAGGTAAGTGTGATATCGTGTGAAGGACTGCATCCCACCGTGGGCCTCTTGGATTGCTCTGAGCTGTATTTTATGGTGGTGCAGTGGTAGGTAACGCTGATGGGCGTATCATAATTTGACTGAGTGTACTCGTGTCTCTCAGAGTAGATAAATTCCTGAGTAGTGGATGTTTGGCGGCGGTCCATGTTGGGTGGATGTGTAGGAAAGTTATTGAACAACTGAGTAATGTTAGATCTTGTGTGTGTGTGTGTGTGTGTGTGTGTGTGTGTGTGTGTGTGTGTGTGTGTGTGTGTGTGTGTGTGTGTTCTTACCTAATTGTTATTACCTAATCGTATCTTTACAGGAATGAGTCAAGCATGTACTGTCCCGTATCTTAAACCATATTTATCGTACATATCCTTATAACTGTGAATTGTTTTGGCACACTATTTCATTCGGTAGTGCATTCCACTGATCAATTGCTCTATTTGGGAAACTAAATTTCCTTACGTCTTTATCACCTCTCTTCTTATGAAGTTTTTTGCAGTGTCCTCTTGCTGAAGCTTCCCCATAGGTTAAGTACTCATTTATGTCTATTTTCTCCTTCCCTGATATGCATTTATATAGCATAATCATGTCACCTCTTTTCCTTCTCTCCTGTAGTGTTGGTAGAATCAGTTTATTTAGTCTTTCTTCGTAGCTTAGATCCCTTAAGCTTGGTACCCATCTTGTAGCGGCCCTTTGAACTTTTTCGATCTTGTCTATGTGTTTTTTGAGATGAGGACTCCACACTACTGATGCATACTCCGGGGTTGGTCTGATGAATGATGTTATTATCTTTCTTATCATGTCTTCATTTATGTATGTGAATGCTATTCTCATATTTGCAAGCAGTGTATACATGATCCGTACCTTCTCACTGATGTGGTCTGCCGGAGATAGTCTGTTATTGATAATCACACCTAGGTCCTTCTCTCTTTCTGATGTGTGTAGGGTTTTATTTCCTAACTTATAATCCCAATCAGGTCTTTTTCCACTTTTACCAGACTTGATTACATGACACTTGTCCACATTGAATTCCATTTGCCTTGTATTACTCCATTCATGAAGTTTATTTAATTCTTCTTATAGCTCTTTACAAGAGTCTGTGTTAGTAATTCTCCTTTGTATTTTTGTATCATCTCCAAACTTATTTAAATTGCTTTCATTTCCAGTGTTATTGTCTATATCATTTATATACACTAAAAACATGATTGGTTCCAGCACTAAGCCTTGTGGTACTCCACTAGTCACTTCTTTCCATGATGAGTAATTTCCCCTTAGTACTGTTCTCATTTCTCTTCTTATGAGAAAATCTTGCATCTAACAACACAGTTTGCCTCGAATTCCTCCTTGATGTTACAGTTTCCATAAAAGTCTTTGGTGTGGTACTGTGTCAAATGCTTTCTTGAAATCTAAATAGATACTGTCCACTCATCCTTCTCTTTCCTATAATGTGTCTGTTACTCTGCCATAATAGCTCAACAGATTATTAATACATGATTTTCCTTTTCTGAAACCAAGCTGCCTTTCTGTTATCATATTGTGTTCTTCTAGATGATTTACCCAAGCTTTTCTTATAAGCTTTTCTCATACCTTGCTTACAACACTGGTCAGTGATACTGGTCGATAGTTAAGTGGATTTTGTCTACTTCCTTTCTTGAATAAGGGAACAATGTTTGCTTTCTTCCAAATATCAGGTAGTTTACCTTGACTCAAGGATTTCTTGAAAATTAAAAATAATGGCTTACTTAACTCCATTGCACATTCACGTACCACCCAACATGAAATTTCATCAGGACCATTTGCTTTTCCTCTGTCTAATTTACTTAGCTCCTCCTGTATTACTTTTGCTGATGTTTGTATATCTGGTAGTATGTGTGGGCATGCATGTTCCACATAATCCCTCTCAATTTTTTTTCCTCTGTAAAAACTGATTGGAATTTCTTGTTTAGTGCTTCACAAATATCCTTCTCTTGTGTATAGGTGATTCCATCGTCCGTAATGGATTGTATATTATCTTTTACTTTGGTTTTGCCTCTGATATAGCTGTATAATAGTTTCGGTTGATCACTACTTTTATTTATGATATCCTCCTCAAACTGTTTTTGGGCTTCCCTCCTTATTCTTGTATAATCGTTTCTTGCCTGTTTGTAATTATTATATGCCCTTTCACTATTGTGTCTTCTGTATCTATTTCACAACAAATCTCTTTTTTCTTTTGATTTTTTACGTTCTATATTGAACCATTTCTTTATTTTCTTTTCTGCTTCTTTGTGCTTTGGGATATACTTCTGGACTTCTATTTCATAAAGTTCACAGAATTTTTTATATATAGCATTTAAATCTTGTCTTCTAAGCTCCTTTCCCCAATCAATTTCTAAGAAGTACTTCTTTAGGTCATGATAGTTTCCCTTTTTATAGTTTAGGCTCTTTTTGTAACTTTCATTGCTGTTAACTATGTCATATGCTATCCTGAAGTTGCAATTTAGTACTGCATGGTCGCTTTTGCCGAATGGAGGGTGATATATTAAATTGTCAATATCGTTTTCTTGCCTAGTAATTATGAGATCTAGCATTGAGGGTACATCGAGTCCTATTTTTCTGGTGCTTTCCCTTACATGTTGCGTTAGAAAAAACTCTTGCTCGAGATCCAGGAACTTTTGGTCCCAACAGCTTACTTGGCTTATTATATCTAGAGTATTCCAATTTATATTTGTATTAAAATCTCCAGTTAGTATAATTCTTTCCGATTTCTCTTCCATTTTATGTAGTAATGATCTTAATCTCTGAATTGTATTCTCTGCCAGGTCCTCATACTCGTCCCTTTCCCATGTTTTTGACTTGGGTGGCATGTACAAATTGGCTACAGTTACTTTCCCTTCAGTTGTATTGATCTCTACTGCAATCAGTTCGACTTGTGAGGGTATATCTAGTTCTATTTCTTTGACTTTTGATTTTTCTTAGTTAATATTATAACTCCTCCTCCTTTTTTTAAGTTCCTATCTCTTCTCCATATATTATATTCCTCTAAGTTTAGGATGTCATTTGATAGCCTTGGTGTTAATTTTGTTTCAGTTAGGCATATTATATGTGGTTCATTTTCTTTGACATAATCATTCATCTCTGATAATTTAGATACCATTCCATCCACGTTTGAGTACATCAACTTCATCATCTTGTTTATATACTTGTCATGACTTGGTTCTACTACCTTCCTCCTTTTTATTCCCTCCTTTTTATGTACCACTTTCTTACCTGCAATCCGATTACTTTGTAAAAAAAAAAAA
The DNA here is from genome assembly GCF_032717465.1 of Coenobita brevimanus. Classification (NCBI taxonomy): domain Eukaryota; kingdom Metazoa; phylum Arthropoda; class Malacostraca; order Decapoda; family Coenobitidae; genus Coenobita; species Coenobita brevimanus. Next base: position 16,898,437 of record NC_136996.1, read on the forward strand.
AAAAGTATTCTTCTCCTCCTCTGATCTTCCCTCATTTTTTGTTTTTGCTTCCTCCCTCTTCTCTTTCAGTAATTCCAGTTCCTATTGTGTTAGGCATCTTTTCATCCATACGTTTTTGAACTCCTCTTTTTCCATAAGATGCTTTACATTTTTTAGTATATCCTCCACGGTGTTTACACTCTGAAAGGTTACCTTTAGGGGTCTTGACTTGCTTCTCTCGTATTTCCCTAACCTTTTGTGTTCCTCTATGTCTTTACTACAGATTTCCTCTGATACTTCTTTCAATATGCTCATTACATTTGCCATCTCCTTTTTGTCTCTTGAGATCTTGTTTTTTACTTCTTCCTTTTCTATACCAATGATTACTAAAGATTTGTTTATCTCTTCTGAATCTCTGACTAATTTAGGCTTGTTTTGGATTATTCTTTTCACTTCCCTTTTGATACTTTTTCTTCCACCCTTGTTTCTAAGTCTTTCTTTACTTTCACCATTTCAGCATAAGTGGTTTCCACATCATTTTTGTAGCTTTGCACAGCTTCATTTACCTGTGTTATCTTCTCCTCAATATCACTGCTCTGGTCTATGAGACAGCTTACTTGCCTAATTGTCTCTGTATCATTTTTGAACTCTTCCATAATACTCTCATGGTTGATTACTGTACTTACCATTTCACTAATTTTTCTCCTAAGTGAACCCAGTTCTTCTATCAGCTCACCTATGGTTGTCTTTCTTGTTGACTTCCTTTCCTAATTCTTCTATTTCTTCCTTTTGCAAGTGCATCTGTTTCTTAATTTCATCAATCTCATTTTGAAAAGCCGTCTCTAACCTATGTACTCGTTCAACCAGTTTATTGTGAGTCTCCATATCAACCAGTTCTTGGTAGAAATCATCGTCCTGCTTTCTACCTTTATCCCTTTTCTTTTCCAAATTTGCTTTACTAAAGTATATGGTCATGTTGCAGTACTAAAAGCACATATGGTACTTATATTCCCTGGGGCAGATTGTAGACTAAACAAACTATCAGCTGATTGTGCTCATTCTTACTCTAATTTCTTTTCTTTTCTGTTTGAAGAAGTCTTGTTTTAAAACTTTTTTTTTTTTTTTTTTTTTTAATATTAGAACACAGTTTAGTCTAACCTGGTACAGAGCTTGACGCATATAAAGATACTAATTTAGGTAATGCCACTGGCCAAGTTGGCCGTTTATGGAGCGATGGTGGCGAGCATCTGGTCTCCTCGGTGCCTTGTGTGTGTGTGTGTGTGTGTGTGTGTGCGTACGTGCGTGGATGGGGGGAACGTGCAACATGAAGTTATGAAGGAAGATTGGGCCTGGAAGTACAGGAGTGACCTGTGTGCCTGTCATTCATATGAACCTCGACTGGTGTTATGTATGTTTCTTGATGTGGGCAAGATATATCTGTAATCTTACTTCATCCAGCTACAATTCTTAAGGATTTGTTTCGTGCCTTTTTAATGCTTGACTATGAGTATGTTGTGTTGGTTAATGTGGGGACCCTTCTTGGACTAGCGTAAATCACTGTTTTCAAGTGAACTATTTATTGCATTATTTCACATATTCTTTTTGCTTTTCAAAGGCAATGGGGGAGGCGGTGGCTCAATCGGTAGAAAGGTGGCCTGCGGTCCTATCTGACCTAGGTTCAAATCCCCGCTGGGGCAGGAAACAGTTTAAAGATTTGAATTTCATAAAAGCAGACTTTACTTATCTACCAGACGACCCGCCGACATGTGAAAATACCCCCGCTAATACCAATACATCAGTCCTGTATGAGACTGCCCTAGCATGTATTCAATATGGACAGTGGGTGTTAGCACTGAAGTGGTGACATTTAGAGGAGTATGGTATGTAGGAGGACTACAGGGCCTTGAGTGCAGGCTGTGAAGCCTATACCCAGAGTCGGACACATAAAAAAAAAGAAAAACGGGTCTTCGAGATACCTTCGCACTTGTAATACTTGCATGTTGAAGAAGTTCACAGTTGTGCCTAAGTAATTCTTAGAATTTTGTAGTAGATTTCAAAACTGAGTATTGGCTTAAACGGAAAACTGGTTAGTGTATTCGAGATTTATTTCTGGTGTGAAGAAGGTGATGGTTGATTTGGATGGTGTAGCAGTGATTCTGTTACTCAAGGCTACTGCTCTGGTAAGTTTATGTACGTCTGGACTTGGGTTGCTGTCTGCTAAATTTTGGAACATTGCAAAGTTATTGCAATGTTACCAGTACAGGACACAATTGTTACCGAAGAAGAAGAAATTGGCAGATCGTGAAGGACATCTTAAAAGGTAAGAGGGAAAGGACTGAACCCTTCTGAACCCCTTTGGTGAGTATTCTAAATACTTTTACTTATTATTGAAAACTTAGGCTTATCTAATTGAGACGAAACTGGCCAGCCATTTTCTGTCATTATCGTACATGTTTATGTCTAAAATTTTGCTTATCAGGTTATGTCTTGGTTCTGTGCCAAAAGCTTTACATATTTTTGTTGCTGCTAGTGTAGTTATTTATTATGACTGCTTTTTGTTGAAGTCATCCATGATAGGTGGTGGTTGTTTATGTCAGAATCTATGCAGGGAGTGAAACAGATGGAGGTGGGGGTGATGTTCTTTAACCCGTCACGTCCTGAGGTTTTCCACACCTCCGACATCCCCCAGTCCCGAGGTATTTTCGAAAAAAAAATTTTTGGTTAAAACCTTCGCTTTTGTTGAGAAACATCGAAAATTCATAGAGAAATCGCTCACCTGAGGTTTAAAATACCCAATCCAGGTAGGAGTTCCTCCTTACCTGACTCGGTTTTCTAACATGCTGGCACCAAAGAAAACGAGTTCTATGGGAGGGTAACTATTTTATCCACTCATAAACGGTATTTATTTATTTACTTGGTACGAATGTATATGTAGTATGAGAGTATATTGGTTTTCAAGCAGTAATAAAGGCATTATAAGCATTGTTTCACTCACTAACTAATCACCATACCTGACCTTTTTTTGCCACATTACCTGATCATTATTTCTGGCTGTTTCTTCTTCTAATGCTATGTAAACATTGTCCTCCACATTGTCATCGATTGGGGAATCACTCTGGCCCTGATTATCTTTACTAGCCAGGTCACTGGTAACAGGTCCTTTGCCAAGACAATGGCGTGAGGGGGGGAGGGGGGAGGTTATGCAGTGTAAGGCATTGTCCCTGCTTGGCATCTTGTAGAGGAATAGAGGAAGGTGTCCCGTGTATACATACGAAAAATCACGTGCGAAAATTGAAAATTGTGCAAATTAGGGACCTTGCAATTGCACGACGTACTGGTACGTCACTGGGACTGGCAAATGCAAATCGTTGCAATGTACCCATGTGTCGACGGGACAGGGAGGTTAAGAGTAGGCTTTCCATTATTTTGAATGTTGTACAGTACAAAGCTGTGCAGAACTCGCTTTTGTGGAGCATGTAGAGCTGCCATGATCGAGTATAGTTGCTATGATATTATTTCTTCCAGGTGAAGAATGTGTAGCCGCCGAAATGATCAAGTATAGTTGCTGGATTATTATTTCAATTCCGTCTACGCGAAGAATATGTAGATGTCAGTCAGGGTTGGAACTGTATTATAAAATGTAATGTGACACTGAATGGAATACGAATGATAAGGAGGAAAGAAGGTGATGATGTTATATATTATATATATAAATGATAATTACTTGTAGCAGGAATGAGTTCTGGACAAATGTGGAAGCGTGCATGGAAGAGTTTGAAAGGAATGAGAGAGTGTTATTGATTGAAGCTATGAATGGAAAAGTAGGGAATGTGTAGGTGGATGAAGTAGTTGGTGAGTGGGGTGTGTCTGTAGAAATGGATGAGAATGGCAGTGCTTTAGTTGACATTTGTGCCAGGAGGGGGTTGGTGATAGCCAATATCCTCTTCTATCTATCTATATATTGCCAGAGGCCTCAATCCCGTTCGGATTAGCCACAAACAAATCGCCTCCACGTCGCCGTCCCCCGCCATTTCACTGCCCTGCTCCCAACTCACACCCCTCTCCCATATACCTCTCAATCTCATCCCTCCATCTCATCCTCGGCCTCCCCCACCCTCTCCCCCCCTCCACTCACTCACATACACTCTCTTCGTCAGTCTTTCACCCTTCATTCTCTCCAAATGGCCAAACCACCTCAGTGTATTCCTCCTAACGCTTCCTATCACATCCACATCCACACCACAATGCTCCTTTATATCCTTATTTGTCAGCCTGTCTCTCCATGTGACTCCACATGCTCCTCTTAAAAAACTCATTTCCACTGCTCTCACTCTTGACTTGTGTCCTTCCAACAACGTTGAAGCTTCACTTCCATATGTTAGAGCTAGTATAACAATACTGTCATGTAGTAACTTTTTCACTTCCATGCTCACTTCCCTGTTTCTTATCACTGTTTTCAAGGAACCAGCAACCTTTCTTCCCTGTTGTACCCTTTCAAGCACTTCAACCTCCAAACCTCCATTCTTACTCATCACACTACCCATGTACTTAAACGTACTCACATTTTCCAATTCCTCACCATCCAACCTCGCTGAACATTCACTGACTTCACCTGTCTCAAAGACCATCACTTTACTCTTCCCTACATTCACCTTTAGATTCCGTTTCTTACACACTCTCCCAAACTTATCCACCAAGCCTTGCGGGTCCCCTTCGTCTTCACTCAACAACACAGTATCATCTGCAAACAACAGTACAGGGAGTTTCCAAACACTACCCTCTCTCACCAGGGCCACTCCAACATCCACTACCCTACCTTGTACCTCTTTTATAACCCCATCCATGTACAGATTGAACAACCATGGTGACATGACACATCCCTGTTTCAACCCAGCCTTCAAAGAGAAAAATTCACTCAGTTCACCATCCACACACACCGCAGCCTTAGCACCATCATACATACTCTTCACAGCATTCAACAACTTCCCATCTACTCCATATATTCTTAATAATTTTTCCACAATCCTTGTCTATCGACCCTGTCATATGCTTTCTCCAAATCCATGAAAGCTGCGTACGACTTCTTTACCTTCTCTAGAAACTTTTCCACTAAAGATCTAAGAATGAATATCTGATCTACACAACCTCTTCCCTTCCTAAAGCCTCCCTGTTCTTCTCCAACTATTTCCTCTGTTCTTTCTCCAAGTCTGTCAGAAAGTATCCTACCATACACTTTTGTTATTATACTAAGATGACAAATCCCCCAATGATTACCACATACTTCTTTTTCCCCTTTTCCTTTGTACAAGGGAATAATTATACCTGACTTCCAATCCTCTGGGATTCTACCTTCCTCCCAAGCCAATCTGCACATCTTCCACATCAATTCTACTACCATCTTTCCCCCACGCTTCATCATTTCACCACACACTCCTTCAATTCCTGGGGCTTTCCCCAATTTAACTTTCTTCATTGCTTCCACAACTTCTATCCTACTGATTTCTTCCCATCTTCTCACCTCCCTTATTCTCCCAGCCATTCCCCAGGCACTTATACTCACATTATTTCCATCCTTTATATTCAACAATTCCTTAAAGTGTTCTCTCCATCCGCTCACTTTTTCTCCCTTCTCCACTAGTAATCAACCATTTTTATCTTTCACTCCCCTGCTAACTTCACTTCCTCCCTGTCTTACTCTCTTCACCTCTTTCCAGAACATTTTCTAACAGTTCCTCCGCTTTACACTCAAATTCCTTCCAAATTCCTCATCCACTCTCTTCTTACTCTCTCTTACTAATCTTTTCACCTCTCGCTTTCTTTCTACATATAACCCTCTCTTCCACCTCTCAACTTCTTCCACGCCCCTATTTCTCATCCATTCATTAACTCACCCCGTCCCGGAGACGTGAATTCACGTCCTCACATGATGTGCACTCATATCCCGGAGACATACATTAACACGGCAACATTGCAAGGTCAATAATTTGCACAATTTTAAATTTTTGTGAGTGATTTTTGGCATGTATACATGGGACACCTTCCTCTATTCCTGTACATGATGCCAAGCAGGGACAATGCCTTACACCGCATGACCTCTCCCCCCCCCCTGCACGCCATTGTCTTGGCAATTCACCTGTTACCAGTGACCTGGCCAATAAAGACATTCAGGGCCAGAGTGATTCCCCAATCGATGACAATGTGGAGGACAAAGTTTACATAGCATTAGAGGAAGAAACAGTCAGAAATGATGATCAGGTAATGTGGGAAAAAAAGGTCATGAATGGTGATGAGTTAGTGAGTGAAACAATGCTTATAATGCCTATATTACTGTTTGAAAACCAATATACTCTTGTACTACATATAAATTCGTTCCAAGTAAATAAATAAATACTGTTTTATGAGTGGATAATGTGAGTACGTTTAAGTATTTGGGTAGTGTGATGAGTAAGGATGGAGGTTTGGAGGGTGAAGTGCTTGAAAGGGTGCAGCAGGGAAGAAAGGTTGCTGGTTCTTTGAAAGCAGTGATAAGAAACAGGGAAGTGAGCATGGAAGTGAAAAATTTACTACATGACAGTATTGTGATACCAACTCTAACGTACGGAAGTGAAGCTTGGACATTGTTGGAAGGACACAAGTCAAGAGTGAGAGCAGTGGAAATGAGTTATTTAAGAGGAGCCTGTGGAGTCATGTGGAGAGACAGGCTGACAAATGAGGATATAAAGGAGCGTTGTGGTGTGGATGTGATAGGAAGCGTTATGAGGAACACACTGAGTTGGTTTGGCCACGTGGAGAGGATGGAGGGTGAAAGACTGACGAAGAGAGTGTATGTGAGTGAGGTGGAGGGGGGAAGAGGGAGGGGGAGGCCGAGGATGAGATGGAGGGATGGGGTGGAGAGGTATATGAGAGAGGGGGGTATGAGTTGGGAGCAGGGCAGTGAAATGGCGGGGGACAGGGCGACTTGGAGGCGATTTGTTTGTGGCCACCCCAAACGGGATTAAGGCGTCTGGCAATAGATAGATAGATAGATAGAGTGGATAAAATAGTTACCCTCCCATAGAACTCGTTTTCTTTGGTGCCAGCCTGTTAGAAAACCCAGTCAGGTAAGGAGGTACTCGTACCTGGATCGAGTATTTTAAACCTCAGGTGAGCGATTTCTCTATAAATTTTCGATGTTTCTCACCAAAAGCGAATGTTTGAGCCTAAAAAAAAAAAGGTCCAAAAGTGTCGGGACTGGGGCGTACCACTGCCCAGAAAACGTCGGGATGGGGCAGGTTAAATGCTTTCTTCTTTTGTGCTACAGCCTGTCTCACCTCTTCATTCCACCACACTGTTCCTTGCAGCCCTTTCTGTCTTCTCTTCATCCCACACACCACATCACATGCTGCACACATTTCTTCTGTGAATATCCTGCACACACCTTCCACGTCCCCCATCTGCTCCAATCGTTCCTCCACTTCTCTCTTACATTCTGCCTTATTCTCATCCTCTTGTAACCTTTCCACTCTCCTTGCAAATACTCCTTCTTCCCGTTCTTCCCTTCTTCTATTACTTCATCTTATTTGGATCTTTATTCTGGCCACCATCAAGTAGTGGTCAGAAAGTCCACTCCCCTAACTTCTATAAGCTCTTGCATCCACTACACATCTTTGCATCTTTTAATCCACACACACATAATCAATCATTGCCTTCCTTTCATTCAGTTCACCACCCACCCTTCTCATCACTCGCCATGTATACCTGTGGATCATTTTGTGCCTGAAGAGGGTATTGGCTATCACCAACCCCCTCCCAGCACAAATGTCCACTAAAACACTGCCATTCTCATCTATCTCAACAGGCACACCCCACTCAGCAACTATTCCATCCACCTTCACATTCCCTACTTTACCATTCATATCACCGATCAAAAACACTCTCATTCCTTCCGAACTTTTCCATGCACACTTCCACATGTGTCCAGAACTCTTGTCTCACTCTGCTTGCACGATCTTGTGTTGGCGCATACACACACACAATCGCCCACATTTGTATTCCAACTTTCAATCTTACCTACACAATCCTTGACCCAACTGATTCATACTCTTTTATGTTCTTCTTCCATCTTTTACTCACAACTATACGCATTTCTTCTTTTGCCCTCTCATTCTCACCTACTTCTGCACATGTACCCCATCCATACTTACATTCTCTCACACTTTCTCCTCTCCATTTAGTTTCAGTTACTCCACATACATCAACTTTCGCACCCTCGAGCACATGGACAATCTCTCTCTCACCTCATCATTCACACCTCTTACATTCCATGTTGCTATTACCATGTCCTTTGTCCGGTCCCTGTTCGTCATCTTTTGGTCAGTCCTTGTCCGAGGCTTCTTGTTCGTCTTTTTAGTTAGTTGTTTTCCGGGGAGGGACACTAACCCTCCGCCAACCCTTTTAGTTGCCTTGTACGACAAGCAGGGATACTGGGGGAGAATTCTTGAAAACCTCCTCTACCCCCAGGGGGTATACGTGGCGAGTGATGAGAAGGGTGGGTGGTGAACTGAATGAACGGAAGGCAATGACTGACTATGTGTGTGTGAATGAAAGGATTAGGTGTGTAATGGATGCAAGAGTATATAAAGGTTGGGGGAGTGGACTTTTTGACCACCACTGGGTGGTGGTCAGAATCAAAGTCCAAATGAAATGGACAAATAGAAGAAGGGACGAACAGGAGGAAGTAGTTCATACAAGGAGAGTGGAAAGGTTTCAACAGGATGGAAAAAAGACAGAATTTAAGAGGGAAGTGGAGGGGCGATTGGGTAAATGTGGACTGGAACAGATAGGGGACGTGGAAGGTGTATGCAAGATATTCACATAAGAAATAAGTGCAGCATGTGAGGTGGTGTGTGGCAAGAAGAGAAGACGAAAGAGGATGCAGGGAAAAGCATGGTGGAATGAAGAGGTGAGAGAGTCTGTGGCATAAAAGAAGAAAGCATGTACTGAGTGGATGAGAAACAGGGGCGTGCAAGAAGTTGAGAGACGAAAGAGAGAGTTAAATGCAGAGAGGAAGAGAGAGGTGAAAAGACTAGTAAGAGAGATTAAGAAGAGAGTGGATGAGGAATTTGGAAGGAATTTGAGTGTAAAGTGTATGGAATGTAAGAAAATGTTCAGGAAAGAGGTGAAGTGAGACAGCTTGCCAAAGAAGTCAGTTGGGGAGTGAAAGCTAAAAATGGTAGGTTACTAGTGGAGAAGGGAGAAAAAGTGAGCAGACAGACAGAACACTTTAAGGAATTGTTGAACAGAGAGAATGAAAGAAATGCGAGTATAAGTGGCTGGGGAATGGCTGGGAGAAGGAGGAAGAAATCAGTAGGATGGAAGTTGTGGATGCAATGAAGAAAGTAAAATTGGGGAAAGCCCCAGGAATTGGAGTGTGAGGTGAAATGCTGAAGCGCGAGGGAGAGACGGTAGTAGAATGGATGTGAAAGATGTGCAGATTGGCCTGGGAGGAAGGTAGAGTCCCGGAGGATTGAAAGTCAGGTATAATTATTCCCATGTACAAAGGAAAGGAGGAAAAAGAAGTGTGAGGTAATCATAGGGGGATTTATCTTCTTAGTGTAGTAGGAAAAATATATGGTAGGTTGCTTTCTGACAGAGTTAGAGAAATAACAAAGGAATTTGTTAGAGAAGAACAGGAAGGTTTCTGGAATGGAAGGAGTTGTGTAGATCAGATATTCATTCTTAGATCATTGGTGGAAAAGTTTCTAGAAAGGGGAAAGAAATCGTATGTGGCCTTCATGGATTTGGAGAAAGCATATGACAGGGTGGATATACAAGGATTGTGGAAAGTGTTAAGAATATATGGAGTAGATGGGAAGTTGCTGAAGGCCGTGCATAGTATGTATGAGGGTCCTAAGGCTGCAGTGCATATGGATAGTGAACTGAGTGAATTTCTCTGTTTGCAGGTTGGATCGAAGTGAGGATGTGCCATGTCTCCGTGGTTGTTCAATCTGTATATGAAAGAAGTTATAAAAGAGATACAAGGTAGGGCAGTGGATGTTGGAGTGGCCCTAGTGAGAGAGGGCTGTGTTTGGAAACTCCCTGTACTGTTGTTTGCAGATGATACTGTGTTGTTGAGTGAAGACGAAGGGGAGCTGCAAGACTTGGTGGATGAGTTTGGGATAGTGTTTAAGAAACGGAATCTAAAGGTGAGTGTAGGGGAGAGTAAAGTTATGGTCTTCGAAAGAAGTGAAGCCAGTGAATGTACAGTGAGCTTGGATGGTGAGACAGTGAAAAATGTAAGTGCGTTTAAGTACTTGGGCGGTGTGATTAGTAAGGATGGAAGTTTAGAGGGTGAAGTGCTTGAAAGGGTACAGTAAGGAAGAAAGGTTGCTGGTTCCTTGAAAGCAGTGATAAGAAAAAGGAAAATGAGCATGGAAGTGAAAAAGTTACTACATTACAGTATTGTGATACCGACTCTAACGTATGGAAGTGAAGCTTGGACCTAGTTGGAGGGACAGAAATCAAGAGTGAGAGCAGTGAAAATGAGTTATTTGAGAGAAGCATGTGGAGTCACATGGAGAGACTGACAAATAAGGAAATGAAGGAGAGTTGTGGTGTGGATGTGGATATGATAGGAAGCGTTAGGAGAAACACATTGAGGTTGTTTGGCCATGTGGAGAGGATGGAGACTGAGAGACAGACGAGGAGAGTTTATGTGAGTGAGGTGGAGGGGGGGGGAGAGGGAGTGGAAGGCTAACGATGAGATGGAGGGATGGAGATGAGAGGTATATGAGAGAGAGGGGTGTAGAGCTGGAAGCAAGGCAATGAAATGGCGGGGGACAGGGTGACATGGAAGGAATTTGTTTGTGGCATCAACTTAGGGGACTGAGGCGTCTGGCAATAAATAGATAGAAATGAAATTTATCTATATCACCTCAGCAACATATACTCTAATCTACCATTCCTCGTGAACTTGACAAGGATTACGCAAAGCGGGAGAGAAAGGGAGCTAGATATAGACAGGGCAAGGAAAGAAAAAAAAATGGAGGGATATACCATGCACCTAGAAACAGGGCATACCAGGGAAGAGAAGAGAATGAGTAGCGGAAAATGTGTTGAAGCCAGAAACAGACATGATAGAACAGGAGAAGAAAAGGTTAGAGGGATATATCCAGTTAGAAATAGCGCAACAGGGTAAGGGAAGAAAATGGGTTGAGGAATATACTAATAAAAACAGAGGTCAAAACAGGAAAAGAAAGGGTCAGAGGGATATACCACGCAGCTGAAAATAAAGGATGCAAGGCATGAGAAGAAAGTCTCACATGAATATACGTGGGAACTAGAAATAGAGTGGGCAGTGTACGGCAGACAGACGGGGGGAGGGGGACGGCGGCCAGGAGGGATTACATGCCAGCGTGGAATTGGACAACGGGAGAGGAAGGAGGCTGGTGAGGGATGAAATTGCATGGCTGTGAAGGTGAATCAAGCCAGGTCACTCTTTCATACCAGCTAAGTGGCGGATGTTCGAGGGAGAGGGGAGGAGGGAGGAGGGTGTTTCCAGAGAAT